>NC_079168.1:81620439-81807939 GCF_947568905.1 Ostrea edulis
ATCTTCCTTGTCTGCCAAAATGTATTCCGTTAAAATTATTAGCATACCTTTGAGCCAGCAAATCGCTAAATTTTAGATCTGCGGAAAAAACCCGCTATAAGGTAATTACTGTTTCATTTTTTTTAAAAAAGCTTGATCTTTTATCAGCCTAGTGGCAGGTGCTCTCTGATTGCATCCGGTATAAATGAGTTATACTGTGGACAATTGGACCTCTCTGGTGTCGTGCTCTAGTCTGTATATAATCAAGTTCATCACGGAACTGTTGTTGCTTTTCTTGTGAGCAGGGAACTGCTTCTTCAATGCTTTTTACTCAACTGCTTTATTATTTTCTGTTGCTTTCCTAATGATAGAACATTATGCTATTCTTTGTACACAGAGCAAAAATCTGCACATCACAGTGTTAATCCAGCTGAGCGCATTCAGGTAACTTCAAACGGAGACAGGTGCTAATACAACTTAGAAAGACTAATGTACTAACACTTTTTACAGGTGGACAATCAAATTTCACTTACTGGTATGATGTACACCAGATACAGGCATGTTCTAACAAAGAATGAGAGTCAATCTAAGGCATGAAGAAAATCCAAATTAACAATTGGCTGTGGTAGTGAATGTACTTGGTGTCTGATGATTTATCCTGTAAAAATCAAGAAATGGTTTTGTTCCATGGTTGTAAAACTTTTTGGTGAAAGTTGAACTTGGCGTTTATTGCTGGTGTTCAGACTTTCCTGTCCATTGATGGACGTGTGACCTGGCTGGTCAGTTTTATTACTGGTAATGATTGACCATGCAAAGGTGGGGCTCTATTAATCACTGCATTATAATAATGATTACCAGCCAGTTCTATCTATAAACAGGGTTATATTAGGTCATATTAACAGGAAACATTGTAATCAACGATATTTTATGTAATAGGTGTATTTCAGATGAAGTTTCTCAGGATATTTTGATTAAAGTTTACTTTTTGTCTGGCTTAAATGAAATCAGTTTTAAAAACTATTAAGTTTAGGTTCTCCTGGTAGAATGGCCCTTTAATGAAAAATATAATTCAGTATATATTGTGCCAGTATTTTGTTGTTAGTGCATGTTTAAAAAAGAGGTCTGAAAGTCACATTTCCATCTTACTTGTATCACAGGATCAGACGTTTCTACCTCAAGAATAGCAGTAAAACTATTTTATTTCTTGCATAAAAATGAAATTCTACTGACATAACATTTTGCTTTTGATAGGCCAACACGATTGTTGCCGACGACATCGATCACGGTCCAGGAAGAAATTTAACATTGGTCACTTCCTCACTCCACACCGAGGATTTGACCGACTGAGTCAGGAGGAGAGTGACACAGAATTCGACCCATTAAACGAGGAATCTGATGAGGAAGAGGAGTACTCGATTACCCGAAAGGCCTGAGGGGAGGGAAAAAAATACGGAGGAAGAGGAGTACTCAATTACCCGCAAGGCCCGAGGGGAGAGAAAAAATTTACCAAGGGTTGGAAATCTGAACATCATTAGTTATTAAAGGCCTGAAATCTCTACATTTTCCATTGTAGGTCCCCAAGTTGTGATATTATGTAACATATTTTGTTGTTTTGTGATAGTAATTATTTTTCCCCCAACTTAGAAACTTCATATGTGTAGCATGTATGTCACCATAAAAATACAGTGTAGAAATTAATGACTTACAGAAAAAAAGAAAAGGATTTAAAACAAATATAATCTCGTTATTTTGATTTGAAATCCATTGTGTCAGATGTTCGTCATCACCAGGGTATTTAACAAATTGTTGAGAGGGGGCGAGACTTTGTACTTGTGAGACACGTTTACTGTTCATTGGTAACAGGTGTTCAAACTTTATTGATCACTGTTATAAATACCTCATAACTTCCATGAAGACTTAGCCACAGCTAAGCTATTAAGTCCTTGTTTTATTTTTGTGCTATGCATGCATTTTATTGAGACTTTATGAACAGTTTATGTTCAAGAGGGTTTAAATATACCCTGCCAGTTAGTTCAATATAGAACAGTCATAATTCCATATTGCTAATATTAAATTACGTTTTTGATTGTGGGCATTTACAGGTACTTTTTAACCATTTCAATTTTTATATTTGGATTCTTGACTGCCTTGTCAATTAAAACATGCAACAGGACCCTGAGTTGGCCTGTTTTTGTAGTGTCATGTTGACTGAGCATTTTTGTAATGTTTTAATACTTAGGATAAAAAAAATCTACGGATTTCACAATCAAAGTTTACACCAATAGCAGTAAAAGGCAATATTAGACCAATCTTAGCATTCAGAACTGTGCGGACTCTTTGTGTATTGTTTTGTTTATACGTTATGTTGATGTTTCTGCACATTGATGGCAGTATTTTTGTTATTTTACCACGTATATTATTAATTTACGAGATGTACATGTTTATTCGCACCATCTACTAGTCCACCATGTATAGACCTTCATCTACTAGTCCACTATGAATGGCCTTCTTCCCTTTATGAAAAAGGCTTCTTGGTAAGAAAAGTTTCCATTTTAGGCTAACTGTTACAGGGTTGTTTTTTTTCATGCTCCATTTTTTTCTGTTAACTGTATATTTTGGGATATGGGAATACAGCTGTGTATTTCTTATTTTTATGTTTAAAAGTCAATTTTCATAGAGTAAGAACACCATATTTTTGAATGAGGACAACATTTTTGGTAATCTTTCATTCTGCTATTTTAGTTTTTTTGTCTTTTTATAAGTATGCTAAGGTTTTGTTTTCTTGAACATACTTTGCATTCTTACAAACATTTTTATTGTTACTTTAGCTTATTCTGTCAGTGTTGAAGAATTGACCGAGTTTTATACATGTTGCAATATATATTTATTAGCATGTTACAATACTAATTTTAGTTTGTAATTTTATCTTTTTAATCTGTAATTATCAGTCTTACAACATTACATGTATCATATCATATTATTTTTTTTTTTTAAAAAACAATCAGATTTTTTAATGCATCTTGTTGCTTAATCTTATCTGTACAATCAGGCTTGTGTTCCTTCACCGTTCAACTTTGTCTTTTAACATTCAGGCTTTTTGGTAAAATGTGTTCTTTTAGTTTATTTTCTTCACTGCTTGTTCCTATATTTGTTGTATCTTGATGTCACATGTAATTTAGCATGATCACTCAGACAGGGTGATGTGGATGCACAGTTCACACAGACAAGCATAGCTTTGGTTTGAGTTGTTAACATTCGGTTATTTAAGAGACACGGCCCGCGAGATGCAATAAAGTTGGCTGTCTATTTTCGTTATTCTCCTTGCTGTTTAAGAGTGTCGTAGTCCAAAGTAATATTTTCTTTCTTAACAGGGTAGAGCATTGTTTGACCATGACATCTGTGCATTGTGAGTCATGGTCAGACAATATTTTCCGTCATGAGCTCTATTTATTTTATGTCCCCTGTAGAGAGTGTTGATTTCTGTTTCTGAAATTCATTTGACTGGTATTAATTTCTTCATGCAATCTTTGTAATATATAAACCAATATGTCACAATGTACATGACCGGGTTCGTTACAGTGTGGTCAGATTACTTATTTTTGTATCAAATTTTGTATTTGGCAACTCCTGTCTTTAAAATTAATGCATCACGGTTTTCCTTTTGTGTTGTGAATTTTTTTTTTCCATTCATAAATCAGTGTTTCCTTTCTAGTCAAATAGCCCTAACCTGCCCACCAGGGCCTGGCTTTCAAATAGCCCTAGCCTGCCCACCAGGGCCTGGCTTTCTTGTTTAAGTATGGTTTGGGCTGTACATATGACATTTGTCTTTTTCTTAAATATTATTAGTTCTATTTATAAAAAGCATTATTATTTTTCCTACCCCATTCCCAAAAGACCTTCGATTCTTGTTGCCAAAGTGACCACAGTCTGATGGGTATTTCTTGTCTTAGCATTCCATTTCTGTGGTGTTGTCATTTCATCAATAAATTATAACACAATTTATCCTTGTTTTCTCCATTTATCGGCACTCTCGTTTCGCAGACGTTGCCGTCAAGATGTCCGCGTTTTAAGTTTGTAGAAGACATCCTTTTTGGCTTGCGATTCCACAAAAAAGGAGAGAAACTTGCATTCCATAAACTAAGTTTACCAGGCTTAAACTATAGTTTACAGGACAGGGTGTTGATTACAATTAAAATTTTCAAAACTACGGTTTACTGGGCGTTAATTACAATTAAAAAATATATGTATTAGAGTTTTCAGAATTCATAAATCCACAAAAATATCAAAATAGCACTGAAAGTAACGTTTGTCATGAATATTGAATCAATCCTGTCTTCATCCTGAAAAGTTTATGATTAGACTAAAATCAATTTTTAATGAAGTTTTAATTGAATTGGCCTAAGGAAATTTAAAAGACAGGACTTCCTTTTTGATTCTTAATTGAATGTACACATGTATAGTGAAAATTGATTAGATTATGTATTTATCTACTGTCGGATAAATATGCAGTACTACAGTACATGTAATCATGTTACAGAAAAAAATAAAGGTTTGGAAATGGTTGAAATAGAAAATCCAAGATGGTTACTTGGCACATTTAGACTTCTGTCTTATTCTGTGGGATGACATGACGGGTGATTAAGGGGACATCAATCTTTATGGTGCTCCTAATTATAGCCTTCCCTCGGAGGGGGAATTGAGAGGGAAGCCAATCTTTCTTACTTATAATTATCGCTCGCGCTCTCCCTTTGGGTAATCATTGATGTTGTAAGAATTACATCGTGAGACGGAACATAATTTAAAACATTAAGAATAAGTATAAGTATACATGTTAATTTAAAACAGAGAAATAACACTAAATATCAGACCCGAACTGTCGTGCCCAAAACATCGCGCACCCGAACCGTCGTCACCAAACTCCCAAACTGTCGCACACCTGTAAAGACCCTAATACAGCGAGGAAAGCGAGTATGAAATCGACAATATTGCGAGTAGATAATGTTTACATGGGTCGCTGTCTACACACTATTTGGTAATGTTTACATGGGTCGCTGTCTACACACTATTTGGTAATGTTTACATGGGTCGCTGTCTACACACTATTTGGTAATGTTTACATGGGTCGCTGTCTACACACTATTTGGTAATGTTTACATGGGTCGCTGTCTACACACTATTTGGTAATGTTTACATGGGTGGCTGTCTACACACTATTTGGTAATGTTTACATGGGTGGCTGTCTACACACTATTTGGTAATGTTTATATGGGTCGCTGTCTACACACTATTTGGTAATGTTTACATGGGTGGCTGTCTACACACTATTTGGTAATGTTTACATGGGTGGCTGTCTACACACTATTTGGTAATGTTTACATGGGTCGCTGTCTACACACTATTTGGTAATGTTTACATGGGTCGCTGTCTACACACTATTTGGTAATGTTTACATGGGTCGCTGTCTACACACTATTTGGTAATGTTTATATGGGTCGCTGTCTACACACTATTTGGTTATTGCTTTATACATCGACAATATTGCGAGTAGATAATGTTTACATGGGTCGCTGTCTACACACTATTTGGTAATGTTTACATGGGTCGCTGTCTACACTCTATTTGGTAATGTTTACATGGGTCGCTGTCTACACACTATTTGGTAATGTTTACATGGGTCGCTGTCTACACACTATTTGGTAATGTTTACATGGGTCGCTGTCTACACACTATTTGGTAATGTTTACATGGGTCGCTGTCTACACACTATTTGGTAATGTTTACATGGGTCGCTGTCTACACACTATTTGGTAATGTTTACATGGGTCGCTGTCTACACACTATTTGGTAATGTTTACATGGGTGGCTGTCTACACACTATTTGGTAATGTTTACATGGGTGGCTGTCTACACACTATTTGGTAATGTTTACATGGGTCGCTGTCTACACACTATTTGGTAATGTTTACATGGGTGGCTGTCTACACACTATTTGGTAATGTTTACATGGGTCGCTGTCTACACACTATTTGGTAATGTTTACATGGGTGGCTGTCTACACACTATTTGGTAATGTTTACATGGGTGGCTGTCTACACACTATTTGGTAATGTTTACATGGGTCGCTGTCTACACACTATTTGGTAATGTTTACATGGGTCGCTGTCTACACACTATTTGGTAATGTTTACATGGGTCGCTGTCTACACACTATTTGGTAATGTTTACATGGGTGGCTGTCTACACACTATTTGGTAATGTTTACATGGGTCGCTGTCTACACACTATTTGGTAATGTTTATATGGGTGGCTGTCTACACACTATTTGGTAATGTTTACATGGGTCGCTGTCTACACACTATTTGGTAATGTTTACATGGGTGGCTGTCTACACACTATTTGGTAATGTTTACATGGGTCGCTGTCTACACACTATTTGGTAATGTTTACATGGGTCGCTGTCTACACACTATTTGGTAATGTTTATATGGGTCGCTGTCTACACACTATTTGGTAATGTTTACATGGGTCGCTGTCTACACACTATTTGGTAATGTTTATATGGGTGGCTGTCTACACACTATTTGGTAATGTTTACATGGGTGGCTGTCTACACACTATTTGGTAATGTTTACATGGGTCGCTGTCTACACACTATTTGGTAATGTTTACATGGGTGGCTGTCTACACACTATTTGGTAATGTTTACATGGGTCGCTGTCTACACACTATTTGGTAATGTTTACATGGGTCGCTGTCTACACACTATTTGGTAATGTTCTGTAATTGGCGCTGTTTTTCTAAAATAAACATTGCAATTATTATTTATTTTTGGATTAGACAAATTATGATACAATGTACAGTACGTTACAAATTGCCAACAAGGCCTGGCTACTGTCACGGGTGCATAATAATTATTTGACAAATTGTCAACAAGGCCTAGCTACTGTCACGGGTGCATAATAATTATTTGACAAATTGTCAACAAGGCCTAGCTACTGTCATGGGTGCATAATAATTATTTAACAGTCGTTAACATAAGTTTAAAGTCGTGAAACTGTATCAGATAAACTATGTTTAATATCCGTTAATCTTGTTTTACAACTTTAACAATAATTTCAGTTTGTAAACTATCATTAGCAGCAGGGAATATAGTTTAGAATTGCTAATTATAGTTAACAAATCGTGAAACTTAATTTAACAGACAAACTATATTGAACGAACTTGATGGATGACCCCTGTAGCGAGCGCTGAAATTGATTGGGCGTGGTATTTAGTTCTTCTTGCACTCTGTGTAAATTTAATTTATATTTGTTAAATTATCATATACGGCTGATAAACCTGGCTTAACAAATATGAAACTATGTTCCTCTCATTTTTGTGAAATCAGCATGCCATACATGTAATCCTCGATGGGTTGTTTCTAATGAGTACAGTGTATATGCACTTGGGTAAATTCGTGTCTCTTGTGACGTCTAGATACGAGTGAAACTCGATGTGACGTAAAACACATACAAATTCAATTCCACACAAAATGTGACGGAATGACCGAGGACGGACCCGACCATCAGTAGAGGCCCCGGACATTTACTGGCGGACAATAAAGAGTCAGAAGAAACCGAAAGTCCATTTAAAATGTCGATAAATTCAACTTTCCAGTGTAAAAGATGACGTGAAAAAACTTCTCTTTTTTCCGATTTATTTAAACAAAAAAATTAAAAGAAAATAACGCTGTATTGGTTCCGACTGACAGTCCAGCAAGTCAACAAAACCAAAAGGATATATATTAATTGTCGCCATTTCCCACAGTCTAGCTAGTCAATAAAAACAATGGAATATGTTATTCACCGCCCATTCCAGAGTCTAGCTAGTCAATATAATCAAATAAATATATCAACTGTCAATCTGTGCCAGCAGTCCAACTAGTCAATAAAACCAAAAGGATATATTAATTGTCGCCCGTGTAAAACAATAATAATAGGATGTAAACAGATAAAGATGCATCTGATCGATTCAGCCTGAGGTCATATCAGAGGTCAAACTTCACCTTGTAAAGGTTAGAGGCCACACTTTACATCAAGATAGGGGTTAGAGGTCGTACTTCGCCTTTCGGGAAAGGTCAAGGTCACACTTCACCTCTCGTAAATCAAATGCAGAAGTCTTATCACAAAATAGCGTGTATCCACAAAAGGACATTTTTAATGGTTTGTCTCTGTGTTTATCGCTGTCTTCACGAGGAACAGTCTGGCACGCCACATTGAAACTGTCCTGTCTGCTTCCTCTACAAAATACGATTTCAGTAAATGTCAAGTGTAAATATAGAATATTCAAACATTTCGCTTGGAGATGGAAATAATCTCCGTCTTAAATAACAAACAGGTACCTGGCTCAGACACAGAAACGACAGGGCTCAGTGTCTTGGCTAACACTTGCAACACACTGTCAAAGACGTGTTCGATTGGACTGCTTTCTTTTAAATGGCAACCGTAGCTCTTTAAAAGACTAATAAAAGTTACGTGTACAGCTGTCAATTAATTTGCCACTTAAACATAAATGATAAAGTGACGAAATACATTGGGAGTTCACTTCCTTTCTAACTTTCATCCCGAATTAATCGGAAATAAAATGTGTGGATTTATTCCGCCGATATCCGAAAGCGCTTATTGAATGAACTGACTCGGGGAATTACAACCCAAGTGCGTGGCTATAATTGTCTTTTATTAAAGTGAGATCATAAACAGTGTCACTATCAGATTATAAATACTATTAAGGTAACAATGCTTTTCGTTTATGATAAAGTGTTTGATAACATCATGATATGCATTTTGTTGAATTATAACTCTCGCTCTCTCTCTCTCTCTCTCTCTCTCTCGCTCGCTCGCTCGCTCGCGGCACACATAGACGTATTTCAATAGTTAATGCTACTTGTACATGACATTTGAATATGCTATTTAAGGAAAGAACTAAATATCATTGCGATGGCAAGCATTATAAATGGGTCCCGGCTTTGTGGTATTATTTATAGGAGATCCAAACTTGATCTGTAATCCATTAAGTTCAGGTATAAATTTTCAATTCAATAGCTGCATGGATCGCCAAAACAAGTCCGGAAAACTGTCAAATTCCTGAAATTGGCCAAGTTCAAGGTCTGTATCTCTTTCAAAAATAGTTCAACAAAGGCCAGATTCAAAATCTGTAACACAGTGATACAAGTTCATGAAATAAATTATCAAATCCACTGCTGCAGGGATAGACCAAAAAAGTCGGGAAAAGTGTTCGCACGGACAGACGGACGGACGGACGCACATGGACTGGTCACTATAGGACTATTGCCCATTGTAAGGCCCTAATAATACACACCCAAATGTCAGCCCGAGGGGTACATTGATTGATGAGCGGTTGATATTGGTGGAGTACAGATATCAGTGGAGTACAAATATCGGTGGATTACAGATATTGGTGGAGGGCTGATATTGGTTGTCGTCCGTCGTCGTGCGTTAACAATTGAACATTTTTAACTTCTTCTTGATAACTACCAGTCCAATTCTTTTCAAATTTGGTATGAAGCATGTTTGGACAAGGGGGGCATACATTGTAAATTTCATGACTCCAGCACCCCTGGGGCCCTAGGGGCGGGTCAAAAACTGCCTAAAATTATGTGTAAAAAACTTTAATAACATCTTCTTTAGTGTTATTGATACTACATTGACACTAAATGGATATTTAGAAAGCGCAGGTAGTCCTTTATCAAAATTGTAAATTTGATGGATCCCCAGAGTAGGGGTTCTGACCCCAGGGTAGGGCCAAACTTAGTATATAGTATTTATGTACAAGTTTGCTGATACTGTATAAAATCTAAATGCACACTTAGGAATACCAGAAAAGGATGTACAAAAAAATGGTGAATTTCACAACCCAGGGTTTTGACTCTAGGATGGGTCCAAATTAGTCATATCTTTTGATGTTTTAATGTTAATACACCTATTATATAATGTAAAGCCTTTCATCTGTGTATGTACTTTTGAGGTCAGTGAAGTTTTAAGAATACATCTTGTTTTATAAAGCTGAACATTAGAATTTACCGGTAGCTTAGATATTCAAAACAGGAATTTTTTTCTAGATTTCATAGCCCTTGGGAGTAGTGATACTTTTTCACTAGTATTCAGGTGACCGATAAGGCATATGGGCCTCTTGTTTTTTTTTTTTTTTTTTTTTTTTTTATTATTATTTTCTTTTATTTCACTCAGTTGACATACATATCCACAGAAGTAGATACAAAAGAATATGAATATATATAACCAGATGAGCGAGTAGATATTGGTATAGGGCTGATATTGATGGATCGGTGATATTGATGGAGTGCAGATATTGGCGGGGGGTTGATGTACACACAAAATGAATAGAAATAATCATCATTATGTTACTAAGTTACAGTCGAAATTTTATCTTCGAAAGTTTGTTTGATTACCTTACCATGAAAACGCGAGACTTGAAAAGTTCAGATATTTGGCAAAATGCTTTTTTAAAAATTAAGCTCTGACGCTATTTTTGTGAACATTTTGAAGCGGACCCCCATGGGTTATCCTTGTTATTTATGTATGTATATACCGAACAAACATTTATTTTTTTATCTGCGGAAGGTCGAGGTTCGAATCTCGGCCGCGACAGACCCAAGTCGTTAAAACAGGTAGTGACAGGTCCGTCATTCTCGGTTTCCTTCCCCTTTAACAGGTTGGGAACACTTCCCATATATAGCGAGTTAAAATCCACCCATGACGTCATTCTTTTGTTTGAACACTCCATTATTTTTTAGGAATGGAGTGTTCGGAAAGTAGGTCAACCTGTATACAAGTAGATATAAATGCATGTGCAACAAAAGAATGAAAAACGTAAGACATGATTAAAATGCACAAAGTTTAGTTTTTATTAATGTTTACAGGAGTGGATTTTAAGTGGGTCGATGTACTCGTATCACTCCATTCTTTAAAAGCAATGGACCTCGGCCCCTTCGGGGCCTCGGCCCATTACTTTTAAGGAATGGAGCGATACTCGTACATTCTCGCTAAAACGCGATTATCCCTCTTTAGCGAGAAATAAACATTACCATAAACAGGTGTTTTGGCATCTTTATTGAAAATAATGGCAAATCCCGTGCAACGCTGAATAAGTGCAACACGCACTCAACATGATGTGCATTGTTTCTATGAAATTGACAACATAGTCATGAAATTGCATATCAAAGTTGCTGCGTAAGAGGGAAGCAGTCTGAAATCCAATACACGTACACATCGTGAGTGTTTTTGTTTTCATTAATTTGCAGAAGTATCAGACATTTTTGCACTTTTTCTTCTTTTCACGTGAATCACGAAGAGATGTAACTCCACGGGTGTTTTTCTCGGTTGTACGGGATATATTTATTCTCGCTAGAGAGGAATAATCGCGTTTTACTACTTTTAGCGAGAATATCTCGCTATAGGGGAAGTGTTCCCAACCTGTTTAAAAGTTCTGGCAACAGGTGATACATCAGGCTCTTTTCATAGCCTTTTGATAAGTACATATTTACCATTTAACTCATTGTCTCTTATTTTAAAAGTTTTATCGTATTTTTACAGCCTTTCTTACTTTTGATTCCATGTTTACGTTTAAATCTCCACCACGTGAAAGTCCTACATTCATACGCATATTACGAAGTAGTTCCAAAATTAGGATAAGAAAACGGCGATTTTAAACAATTTACAGTAAGCATCGATTTAATTGCACCAAAACCATTTCATAATATGACTAAATATTTAGTCCAAAACATAAATGTTGGATATTAGAAACTTTTACAAGATTTCTGTAAAAAGCCGTGGACAAGAGGTGTAGTGCAAGGAGCGCACGGAACTCTGGGTAGAGGCCCCGTGTCACAGTAGGTGCGGCACGCTAAAGAACCCTCACTGCTCAATGACCGTAAGCGCCGAGCATTGGCCTAAATTTGAAGCCCTTCACCGATCTTGAGTGACGTCTCCATATGTGAAAAAATCTCGAGGGGGACGTTAAACAAGATTCAATCAATTACTTACACTGTATTGTGGTCTACAGGGGTACTTCCTCTTTGTACAGTACTGTCGTTTAACACACTTCCCGTATCGTCTCAGACACCGGAAATCGTCTTTTATACAAGCCTTACAATTTGGTTCCGCTATGAATCTACAGGCCTGACATGAAGTATGCTGACAAGGATGTTGGCAACCACGTGTTAGGTCTGTAACGTTACTAAAATATAAAGTACAAAGATGTTGGCAACCGTAGGACAGCTTGGTAAGCGTTACTAACTAAAAAGGAAGTTTGCAGACAAGGATGTGATCCGCAGCGTTGCTAACTTCATATTTAATCTAGTGCATATATATCGTCTATTTTGGTCAAACACTGTTTATTATCACCTGCTAATATTCTGTTTGGGGAAGAAAAAAAACCTCCCTGTTAGGAAATATACACGTGGATTCAGTAAAGCTTATTTTTAATTTGAACTTGTTTTAATGCCCCCTCTTATGACGCCTTGGCTAATTTTAAGTGGCGTTTAATAGAACGAAGCTTAAGGCGAGAAACATGCGGAAATTTTATTTCATGAACTATAGTTAATATTTGTACTTCTCAGCGAAGTACCTACGTCAGATACTTCAAGAAAAGTCGTAAAAGGTGTCAAGAAAACTCCCATTAACTGGGAACAACATAGAGCACTACTGACTGACTGCTGTAAAACACTCGTATTCTACCATGTATAGTTACTTAAGTTTATCGTACTCACATGGCGCTGCATATTGCTCTGGGATGCTCTCGACAAAACTTGGGTGAACACTTCGGTTGACATTTTGGAAGAGGTCTCGGAGCATCTTGGATATGTGAAGGAACTGTGTGAAAAACAAGTAACTATATATACATCGTAGATATTATAGTGATTGTCCTTAATTAAGGAGGAGTAGCACACCGTCATACAATGGCCGGCTTCGAACCATTAAAAAATAAATTTCATTAATACATCTTTTTTCCTTAAAATTTTTAATGTCTAGCCAGTTGGGTTAAAGTGATTGGATATCGATCGCGATTTCGAACAATACCGTGTGGTTTCTTCATGGATCACTGGATGTGAGTGAAGCTCATTTATTGTCCTTCTTATGTACCTGGCCAAGAGATCAGGGTGTTGTGTATACTTTTGATATACACAGGAAGTGTCTCAGGGCCGTATGCAGAGTTTCAGTGGTGATAGTGTTTGTATTATGAATCCCTAACAATAGCTGACGCGTAGTCTACATCCTCTCTCTCTCTCTCTCTCTCTCTCTCTCTCTCTCTCTCTCTCTCTCTCTCTCTCATTCACGCCTCAATGAATAATTTCTTTTAAAAAATATAGAACTACATTTTGTATCATAAATTAATAATATGAATTAGAATGTTTTTAGAAATTAATGTGAAAATCATTGTGATTTCATAATGCATGTATATAGAGGAGAAAAAAATACAATTATATTAAAATTGCATTGTTTAGGTGACTTCTTTTTTTATTTGAAGTACGAGGAAATAGCAGTTGTGTTGTGAACAGGTACAGGCTATCAAAACTCTGGTATATTGGGTTTCCTCAAGATCTAAAGAATGCCAGTAAGTATTGGCTATCATTGCTATCAAAACACCTCTGGGGTCTCTCCAGACCACAGTGTCTGCAGATGTCACTCCACCTGATATCTATTGTTAAATGTTGGATTGATGGGTGGTTTACCATTGATCATGATACGGGTAAAATTTAGGGATGTAAACTTAAAATTGGGTCTTTAACCCCACCCCCCACCCTTGCTTACTTTGAACTAAACCTGTATAATTCTTTTTTCACTGAATAAAGTAAATCTTGAATTTTTTTATTTCAAAATATTCATCGAGTACATCTCCCATTTTCCATTCTAAATAGTTTCCTCTCATGTGATGTGCCTCGTTAAAGAAAAACAGCCTGTAGAATAAAGTTTATCTTAGACACTGAAATCATTTGGGATATTCGTAATTAACCTGGACACTGCGCTATCTGACATCAAAATCAGCGTTTGGTTGCGGTTTTGTTCGTACATTTGCCTCGTTACTGTTAATTGTATGTCGTATCAACATTAACATCATCTCCCGGTTCTTTCTCCACTCTCTAAATCCAATAATACCGAATGTTTAAAAAGAATCCGATGCCTGTAGGCTCTCCTAAGCTCGAGAGGAACTAGTACAATATACCAATGCGCTGGTATATCGGAGTCTATCAAGGTCATCTGAGAAGTCCACGCCGACTGATTACACCGACCGTACACGGAGATGGACGGGGAGGAACGTAGTGCAAGAAGGCATTATATATCCTGGAGAGATGTTTTATGGGGGTTATTTCCGAACACAGGATCCCAAAATAAGCAGGGGAAAAATTGTAAAAACGCTGGTACCTGATGCTCCGTAGGATATTGCCCAGCCCTAGATGTTGGTACATCTATGCAATGCGTCGTTTACCGATTGTTCATATTTATTGAAACCAAAATACGTACGCTGCTGTAGATAGTAATGTTATAAGAATTGAAATATGTATTTACATGTATATCATTTAAACATAGATCGAACGGAGTTTACGGGGAGGAGTGTAGTCCAGGAATGACTATCACATTGTGTTGTATAGGGCGTGTTTCGGAGTAAGACTTATTGCACCCAGTGTACTCTAAGATATCACTTGTCTGAAACTAAATTGCAGGCCCTTCGTATAGTGCAATTTGACAAATATTCGGGGGGGGGGGGGCTCAAGTTTGTAATTTTCCCGTCCAATTGGGGGTTGCTGAAGACCCCATCATGGCAAAAAACTACCTTTTTCGTTAAAAAACATTCAACCAGGGGGTGGTGGTTGCACCCCCGTAATCCTTTCTAGTAAAAGAAAGCAAGAATCAAGCTGAATGTGAATTATTGAAAAGGCTGCATATGACATTTTGGAAGTACTTTATACTAGTACATTGTTCCCAAAATGTTAAAGTATATTTTTTAAAAAGTTGTATTGTTTTATTACACAGACAAGTCTTTATTATCAACATTTTTTGTATTCTTTTTGTACTGTACCCTCAAAATACTATGAAAATAAAAAAAATATTCGATTGTAGGGTCTTTTAGGATAAAACACTCGTTTCTTTGGTGAATTGTCACTAGCTCAATGTCGTGTCCTGTTCCGATTTAAGCATTGTGTCCTAGCTCGCTCTCGTGGTCCTGTTCCGATTTGTGTGTCGTGTCCTAACTCGCTCTCATGGTTGTGTTCCGATTTGTGCATTGTGTCCTAGTTCGCTCTCATGACCTTGTTCCAATTTGTGCATCGTCTCCTAACTCGCTCTCGATCGTGGTCCTGTTTCGATTTTAGTATTGTGTCCTAAGCTCGCTCTCGTGGCCCTGTTCCGATTTGTGTGTCGTGTCTCTCTTATGACGCGTGTAACTGTTCACAGGTGTTACTTTTCTGACAGTACACAGAACAGTACTACTGGAGAGGCTAATTTTCGGGTGTATTATTTTCAATTTACACAGACAAGCAGTGAAAATTGTCAGTCATGAGTATGTTTGCCCCCCCCCCCCCCCTACACTTTTGGGTCAGTAACGTGAACTCTGTACTTAAGGTGTCTAGTGCATGTAAGAGTAATGTAATAATGTAAATTAACAAAATATGCACGATTTTAAAGTCTACCATAACTGTATTCCAAAGGGAGTCTTTAATCAACGTCTTCCTAACTGCGAGAGCGTACCATGTTGTGTTGGTGACATTAATTATGGTGTCAAATCCCCGCACTCTCTAATATTCTCTCCATCTATCACGTCATCAGGAAAAAAATGAGAGAGAGAGAGAGAAAAAGAGAAATTTACACCATTATATTCTATAAATACTCTTTGAACGAGACCAGGGAAGTTGTCGATATCCTGGTTCCAGAAATAACGACTTGATAATTGTAAATAATTGTAATTAGTGTTTATCGGTGAAATTGAGAGACAATAAACAAAGAGAATCCGAAAACCGTTCCTGAGTAAATCGCCATGACACTTTCCAGTAATGGCTCTGTCATTTAGCAGGTCCTGGACTGTACTCGGTCATACCGCGGTAGTACTGATAAAGATCTCAACGCCTACAGTTGACGTCTCTGCGAATAATGACTGGCCTCGAACTGTCATATTCAGGACTTTGAGCAGATTACTACAACATTGGTACAGAGGAATTAATATTAGCGCTATTCGCCAATCTGTCACATACTCCTTTCAATCTATCACCTCACGCACTTTACACTGTCAGGCCCATGGACCATTATGCTGGCATGATTTTAACAAAAAACTTTTTTCACTTATCTAGATTCATGTACACACAAGTTGAAGAAACCATCATTTTAGAGAAATATTTAATGACTTTCTCTTAATTTTTTTTTAAATGCCCCCAAATATATTTTCGGCTAACCGCTTGTTAAAGTTTGAAACTAAATTAAAACGAATTTGTTAAATCCAGTAGCCATCGTTTTACTTCGCACAAGTATAAAATTGCATATTTTACAATTTTATATGAAATTCATTGTTAAGAACTATTTCATTGTAATGAAATAAATTTTAACTTCTAGTTAGCTGAAATATTAGTTAATTTGAGCAACTGGTTACTGATCTCGATCTGATTTTTCATTACAAGGATTAGAAACTTTAGCTCGTAAACAAATACCCATTCTATAGCTAAATTCCAAAATACACCCAATATACTTTTGTTTATTGCAAATACCCCTAAATGTACGCGATGTCCTGCGCATTTATAGAGTTTTTTCACTCACACAAAAGTTTGTTTTCAAATATAGAAATAAACACATTCACTCTTTTACAGCCATTCAATTTCGATCGATGTTTCGAAATGTAGATTTTACAGAGTGATGGTGGGCTACAAAAATCACCCGAATAGCTTTGTTCAGGGGAAATGAATCAATTCAGTCATGGATGGGCTTTACATGAAATGAATGCCAACAAATTTTGAAAATTGATAAGGTGTGACCCTGTTGTTCAAGAGAGAAAAAAGATGTTTAGAGAATTTTGCGTCATGTTTCTATATATAAACATGTGGTCTTTAATTATGGTTCGACGAAATTTACATCTGCATCACTCGTGGTGACACCCTCCCCCCATTTCACAGATTGCTACATATAAATGTATTTGATTAAATATGTACTACACAGAAAGACTTGCACATTAGAAGCGTTATAGTCATTACTGTATATCATGAAGACTCGTGCCTTTTTCGCTCGTTTTACAAAATTCTTTTTTCAAGTGGATTATAGTACTTACCATTAAACAAAAGTGTATTCCTTTTACACACGGGTGTCTCCATAGAAATTTTGGCTAGAACTGACCCAATAAGGAGTTACGTTCATATATAGAACACTGATGGATTTCGACTCTAGTGAGCTAATTAATAGCAAGGCTCGTTGTTGTTGTTGTTTTGCTGTTTTTCGCCACACTCAACAATTTTTCAGTTATATGGTGGCGCCCAGTTTTTATTGGTGGAAGAGAGAACCCAGATACAATGTACCTGGGAAGAGACCACCGACCTTCCGAAAGTAAACTGGGAAACTTTCTCACTTACCGGTGCGAGCGGGATTCGAACCCGCGCCAAGCAGAGGTGAGCAAGGCTCGTAACCCGGATGAAATGAGCCCACATCCTTGTTTTGAAATATGTTAAACACTAATAAAGCAAACACATTACTGAAAAGACATTTTCTCTCGAGTTTGGTATTTGGGACATTTTTAAAAAATATGGTTTTCTAAACTTCATGTAGTAATTCATTTGGAAAATCGCAATCCAAAAGTCGAACCCCTTTGGAACTCCATGTTACCCCCCACCCCCACTTGCTCCTGAAAAATCCTGGTAACAGGCCTGAAAACATGCATGTTTCACCTATGTTTCTTATGGTAAAAATATCTGTCTTTAAAATGAATTAAAAAATTAATAGCTATGCAGGAAAATGCGATTTGTCATTCTCCGTTTCACTCCACTCTTCAGCTTTAGATATACACTTTATTTGCAAACAATTTTGTACAAGAAAAAACATTGCTGGTAATGATGGTAAAATGAAATTTAATTTACTACCTCTACTACAAAGCTGGTCAATTTCACACTATACTGACGGTGGACAATTTGCAAAAAAAAAACTACACACGTTATACCCAGCTCAGCTTTATAGACTTGCCTTTAAATCACAAAGGAACACCCCACCCCATCCCTCTGTTGACCCGCTGTTTACTTACCTTGAACACACCGACCCTCGGGCTGGCGATCTGTGAATCTCTTGGGGTCCTTGATTTGACAAAACAGTCCACTATCACACTTGCCGAGATAATTAAAATCCCCGCCACACCTTTCCCCCTTAACTTTGGCACAGATGGGACAACATCCACATACCCCGGTGGTGACTCCTCCCTGGCAGGTAAGCTGTGACGGCATACGGGGGTCACAGTGTATCCGATCACAGGCTGGGCACTGCAGTCCTGACCCTAAGGTTACTAATATCATGACAACTCCCGGGTATAACGGCGAGGTGAGCACCACCATGCCGCTCGGTGGCTCCTGTTGTTAGTGATGTACCCGCTGACACCGTTCCTATGAGTTACTGTTGACAATCGTAGACTCGGACTGTCACTGCATGGAAATGCCTGGACCAAGTTTTTTGAAGTCGCATCATCAAAGACGAATGACAAGCGCGTTCTCGTTTTATGACGTTTGATGTTTCATTCAAAAAAGGAGAGAGAAAAATTCCATTGATAAAGACCGAGTCCCACCCACTAGTTTATTAATGCACGACAGTACTGGGCGGGTTTATCGGATGAGAACGCACCAATGGTTTTGTAACCTGTTCAATTTTAGGGTGCCGGGAAAGCCGGATCTGATTCACAGAATCATCGCGACTACTTCAGGAGATTTATTGAATATTTTCGGTTTCTCTGTCAGGTCTGTAAGTGTTGGGCACACATCATTAAGCCGTCGGAACAAACAGGACTGCCACTTGAAATACTTACCTCTGAGTTTGGGGAAAATGTGTCCATATTAACAACAGAATACGATGCAATTAAAATTCTTTTTAATCGCGTCCACACCACGCAGTCGTCTGTATAATAGTATACTACGTGTTCCTCGTGTTTTTTTATTTTAGGCGTATTTTTAAAAAATCTTCAGGAACACTGGTCCCTTCATTGGTTTTAATTTTTGGTGTGTGTGTGAGGCCGGAGGGGGTAGGGGTTGAGTTCACAAATGCAGTAAAATGAAATCTGTACTCTCTCTCTCTCTCTCTCTCTCTCTCTCTCTCTCTCTCTGTTGGTAATTTTTGGGGTAAGATTAACTTGATTTTTCCGTGATGAGTATTTAACTGTATGACATTGGCACGACATGGGACACCCTGCAGCTGGTGGAGCGACACGCAGCCCAAAACTGGCACTTTAATTCCGCCTGATCCAGTTATACGGTAAACAAAAGTATCTATATCCATAAAAACGCCGCCCTTGCCGACACTAGGTGGCGCAGAATCTGTATAGGGCGACCTGTCTCTGTCATACGAGAATCTGTTGAACTTGTTTCCCTATTTCCCCCTGTAAGTGTTATTAAATTATTATTTGTCACAAGAACATGGGCGTGGTATATGGTGATAAGAAAAAGTGTATCAAAAGTGCGATTTATTTTATTTATTTTTTTCAATGTTTAAGTGTACACATGTATGTACGTGTACATGTACTAGTATCAAAGCTTTGTTGTGCGTCAGTGTATATTTTTAAATTGTAGGAGAGAGTTCAAACAAAATTTATAAGCATTAATTGATAAATTCTCTATTTGGTGTGAACCCAATTTAAAAGCAAACGTAAATTGCTTTATTGATACTGATTCTCCAAGAGGAAAGATTAGTCATAAATTTTGCCACTTTTCTACAAGCCTGCACGTGCACTGGACGTTAATCGTGGATTTATTTAGAATGGTCTTATTTTGCATCGGGTGAAATTACCGAACTCCACCTTCTCTTAATTTACCGGACCCCTCCTTCTTAAAAAAAAAACCTACTGAATCCCATCGCTCCAAAATTACCGGACCCCACTTCTTCAAAATTATCGAATATCCCAAATTTACCGGAACATAGCCCATAATTTTAAGCATAAATGACAATGAAAATAAATTGTTTTGTAAATTAGATCTATATACACAGGACACGATGGAAAAGGTTGCTATAAGCTTTCTAGTGGAAATCGCTCAGAGGTTTAGGGTTGGGGTTATCTCTCTTGCTACAAAAATTCTCTAACAGTCAGGTTTATTTTGATGTATTATCGATTAAATAAAGAAGAGTATTTTGCAAGATTCGATACAGTTTGTAGAATAATCGGAACTGCGATCATGCGGGACTGGTGGTACATGGTGAGATTTCTCCCCTAGCGAGACCCCAAATCAATCCTCTCAAAGTAGGAGGAAATGTATCTAGAAACATGAATATACAGATCGCTGCATTATTTTTGGATTTTGTATACCTTGTTTTAGTGTGCATTAATCTGTGTTTAGCTGTGTTATCAATGTTCATGACTGTATGCGGACAAGTTAATTGTCAATCAGGTTATCTATTTCCATGTATTTCTGTCTACCATTGTTTCGTACATGCATATATTTCTTGATACTTAAAGGAATTTCAACTGTTATATCATGAATAATAAATGTCTAGACTATATATTGTAACACATTTTGATTCTGGGTTAATTGAACTGACTATAAGAATATGGAGGTCAAAGATAGGATTCCTTTACTTTTATACACACCTTTACATAGTAGAGCTGTATACAAAACGCGACGTAGGTAAATAATATGATACGGAAAGGTGATTTTTTTTCCCCCTTTCTTTCGACATTATATATAATAAATACTGTCCACTTGGGAGATTTTGTTGATTCAGCAAACTGACATATCGAGATGGTTTTTATTTATTTATTTTTTTTTTATTTGCAAATTTTAGTATTTGATAATAACATTCATACATACATTCACACACATAGTTGAGTTATAATAACATAATAAGGTTGACAGTACCAAGTAAAGAGAGGAAAGGCATTAATCAAAAATATTTTTCCATACAGCCCAGATTGTACTGTTAATTTAAAACATATTTCAAAAACTTCCTTGGTAATGATATCTCTATAGCCCCTCAAAAATGGACAGGAATTCCATTTAGCAATTGAAGTCGGAATTTCTTCTTTATAAGTAATGTTCTTATAAATAATGTTCTTATATATATAATTTGTGCATTTCTTATGCAATAGTATATCCATATTGGAACATTTACAAAACATTTACAAAATTCGTTTGTGTCCGAGAATTCACTGTCAAGTGTAAACTCATTACCTTCATCCATGAAGTAAAAACTTCAGTCCAAAATGGATTAAAAGTATTTTTTAGCAGACAATATATATATTCATCCTCAAAATCTAAGATTTTATTCACCACTCCTTTTCCATAAGAAGCTTCAAAAATGTTCATCCAGGATGGGTTACATGTTAATACTTTTTGAATCCATGAGCACTTTAAAGATATTATGAAATTATTTATATTGGTTTTTATTTTTAGATTGCCAAGAATGTCAATTTATTTCAGTCATGCATCATGCAAGTATTAGTGTACCATATCTACTTTACACTATTTCTATGGTGAACAATACACGAGTTCTTGTTTTTGGTTTTTTCTTTCAAATTCAGTTTCCGTTACCATGCAATAAAACATAGCTACCGTAAAAAGTATACATTTCTTGCACATGCGATTTCTTTTTGTTTGTTGTGTTAATATTAGGTGGACACCAGAAGGGGAAGGGGCACGAGGGAGACCGAAAAACAACCCGGAGATGGACAGTGGAAGCAGAAATAAAAGCTGGAACGAGGCTAAGATGGTAACAAGGGACGGATCTCGAGAAGTTTCGCGGCCTTGTTCCTTCTGACGGGGGGAGAAATAAGTGCTAAGTAAATGTGGTAGTTCATAAATTATTGTTATTTGAATACATATACATGTTTTCAAACTGTATACTACATTTGCAACCATCACTCTACATAACAACACAACTCTCCAATCTCGTGTATAGTTAAGGCAGGTACCCGTCACTCTCCAATCTCGTGTATAGTTAAGGCAGGTACCCGTCACTCTCCAATCTCGTGTATAGTTAAGGCAGGTACCCATCACTCTACATAGCAACACAACTCTCCAATCTCGTGTAAAGTTAAGGCAGGTACCCGTCACTCTCCAATCTCGTGTATAGCTAAGACAGGTACCCGTCACTCTCCAATCTCGTGTATAGTTAAGACAGGTACCCATCACTCTCCAATCTCGTGTATAGTTAAGGCAGGTACCCATCACTCTACATAGCAACACAACTCTCCAATCTAGTGTATAGTTAAGACAGGTACCCGTCACTCTCCAATCTCGTGTATAGTTAAGACAGGTACCCGTCACTCTCCAGTCTCGTGTATAGTTAAGACAGGTACCCATCACTCTACCAGTGGCAGATTTAAGGGGGGGGGGCGGCTCCGCCCCCCCCTCCTCTTAAAATTTTCAAATTTAAAGTAAGTCGTGTTATCTTGTTTAGAAAAATGTACTAAACGATAAAAGAAGCAATAATTTCTTCCACTCCCGGAGAAATGAATAACAAAATCTTTTGATTTCTTGAAATATTTTATTGGGAGAACTTAATTTTTTTTCAAAAAACCCTTAAAATTTGCATCATTTTTATTAATTTCACCTTATAACAAATGATAGAAAATAGTACAAATGACTAAATAGGAGACATATTTCCAGCTCTATAAAACCTGTAAAATCCATGAGCTTCCGGGGGCTTCGCCCCCTGGGTCCCCATCAGGGCTTTGCCCTGGACCCACTGGGGGCCTCAAGGCGGCCCCCAGACCCTCTGCCTCATAAAGTGGCGCCCCCTCCCGTAACCACGATTCCTGGATCTGCCCTGTCTATATAGCAACACAACTCTCCAATCTCGTGTATAGGTAAGACAGGTACCCATCACTCTCCAATCCGGTGAACAGTTAAAGCAGGTACCCGTCACTCTACACAGCAACACAACTCTCCTATTTCGTGTATAGTTAAGACAGGTACCCATCACTCTACCAGTGGCGGATTTAAGGGGGGGCAGCTGCCCCTCCCCCCCCCCCCCCTTAAAATTTTCAAATTTAAGGTAAGTCGTGTTATAGGCAGGTACCCATCACTCTACATAGCAGCACAACTCTCCAATCTCATGTATAGTAAAGACAGGTACCCATCACTCTCCAATCTCGTGTATAGTTAAGGCAGGTACCCGTCACTCTCCAATCTCGTGTATAGTTAAGGCAGGTACCCATCACTCTACATAGCAACACAACTCTCCAATCTCGTGTATAGTTAAGACAGGTACCCACCACTCTACATAGTAACACAACTCTCCAATCTCGTGTATAGTTAAGGCAGGTACCCGTCACTCTCCAATTTCGTGTATAGTTAAGGGAGGTACCCATCACTCTCCAATCTCGTGTATAGTTAAGGCAGGTACCCATCACTCTACATAGCAACACAACTCTCCGATCTCGTGTAAAGTTAAGGCAGATACCCGTCACTCTCCAATCTCGTGTATAGTTAAGGCAGGTACCCATCACTCTACATAGCAACACAACTCTCCAGTCTCGTGTATAGTTAAGACAGGTACCCGTCATTCTCCAATCCAGTTTATAGTTAAGGCTGGTACCCATCACTCTGCATAGCAACATAGCTCTCCAATCCTGTGTATAGTTGAATCTCAATGTATAAAGTTAAGGCAGGTTTTTTTTCACTAGGACGTACTTTACTTGTGTCGCTTGATTCCCCGTAAAACAAAAGACCGCAACAACGCCCCTCAAGTGGTCATCTTCAGCTCGCGGCCCACGTCATGTCGGCCATATATAGTTGTCTCTGTTGCTATCGGCCCGCGTCATGCTGGCTGTGTTAGCCTCCGTTTCTTTCGGCGCACTGGTTCGTCAGCTCGCATCATAGACTCTACTGTAGAGAACCCCTTCCCAACTTTGTCGTTGTCCGGAGATATTGCAGTCTCTGCAACAGACTGGTTTTTAAGTGAGCGGTGGTCATTCCACTACACAACCCCCAATCTGGAGGACCAGGGTGTATCGTTTTGTCTGGCTCCTACCCCGCAGACTTGTGAACTTGGTTGAACCTGCCAGGGGTAGGAAGCCCTCACCCGCATACTTTAGCGAGTACTTATTATGGCGAAATGATTCGTATACTTCAAATCGCGTGAACATGGATTCGCATGTGGTCTGTTTTAGAATCAAGACTTCTTACATGTATTAAATAAAAGCGAATAATTTATTTCGTGAGTGATGCCTCTCGCGAAATTACGCGATAATGAATTCCTCGCGTATACTTAGGAATTTAGTAACTCTGGGGGTCATCGGAGCACGTAAGCCTATTGTTGACAGAATATGTTGTGAAAAACATGTTTTCCTATGTCTCCACATTTGCAAATTATGAAAACCTCAGATAAATTAGGACACTATTCATTCTGACATTTTTGCACTTGAAATACCACATGCAACATTTCTGCACTACACGCTGTGATTAGCGGAATGCTAACGAGTCATGATGTTAGATAAATGTCATTAATCTACGGACAACGACGGTGTTCGAAGTGTCAAGAATCCAAGAATCCATTAATTTTGTTCTATTCACAGAGGCTAGCCAAAAAAGGGAATTTATGGCAATCTAATTAAAATCGGAGATACTTAAATACGCTCACAATCGCTACAATAGAGTATACGGCGTGGATCTAAGAAGTCTGATTTTAATTTGATTGGGAATCATGGTTACTGGGAGTTTTGGGTCGAAAAATGGTTCCATTCCTAATTGTATGTCGACCTATGTCATGTACACTTAAAATATGTACAATTCTAATTAATAATTTTATAGCAAATTTTGACACAGAAATGATAACCACTTCTAAAACATAAACTTTAAACTAATGACACTTATGATGCTGAGATGAAGAAATTTACTGGTTCTCTGGCATGATAAAAATTTTGCAGAAGTTTTTTAGCCCCAATTCTTGTTGTTCAGTTTGTCTATACTTTTAAAATTGTGCAAAGATTCTGATCAATGTGTTACGATCTCTATTTCGAATAAATACACAGGACTAGAAATATGTAATAACATTTCCTCTGACCAGAATCCATACACATGTATGAGGTACCGCGACAGCTGTCAAACTGTCTGCTGTCAACGTAAACATGGCGTCGAAAATCACGAGCTTATGTCGTTACCATTCCTCACGATAAATTAAAAAAGACTAGACTTTTTGACATCATAGACTGTTGTTTCTTAAACAAAAATGGAAAACGTAAATTTTCATATCTAGTGATCATCCAATTAAGGTAGACCTATACTCGGCCTTAAATGGACTCAATCATAAAAATTTGCCTTTATAAGAGAGATATATATATTCCAGTGATAGATAAACATTGAAAAATATATATGTTAACATGCTATTTTCATTGTTATTGCTTCTCAAAAGTAAGTACCCCATCCACATATAATCAGCATTAATGAAAATGTATTCCTCCTTCTTATTTTTCTTAATAATTTAAAATATTTTTCCAAACAAATGGGCTGTAATAAGCAACATAGACTATATACCCATTATTTAATGATATGTAATCATTTATCTTAATAAATTTAAATAACTATTTTCATAATGTACACTTTGTGAGCCCAAACATGTTATAAGAAATACTATTGAAAATTCCATTTGATGTCAATATTGGTCTTTTCCCCCAATTTTTCTGGACTAAACCTTGAATAAATTGTTTCTAATTTACAGATTATTATCTCGGAAAAGGGATTATTACATAATCATATTTTCATAAGACATGTGAAATTTGAGTATATTTACAACCTTGGATAATAATTTGAACTATGTTAACTATAAGTATTATAAGGTACATGTGGTTTGCAATTAGATTTTACATTTTATCTGAAAACAAATCATTCTAGGAAGAGGGTATTCACAATGTGAATGTAAAACGAAAGTAACAAACTGAATTTTGATGGTTTTGCTTATATGATTAATGCATGTGTGTAATGTGTGTTATATTTTTTATCATGATATCATTTGCATGTACATAAATGGATATACGTACATGTACACCACTTACGCCGATCTATGTAGATGCAATCTCAATAAGAAACTAATCGCGTTATACAGATGCCGCCCCAATAATTTTGAAGAAAAAAAAAAGGAGAGGGGATGGGGAAAAATTATAAATTTATGACGGTCGGTGAAATAAAACAAATTATTTGCAGCCGTTCTTTGAAGCTTGCGTCAATATCTGCAACATTGGAGCAGCGAACACAACTACGATATCTGTGGTCACTGGAGCAGCGAAGTGTGAACTTTTATTTTTACACAAGCTTACCATGTATTTGTTCATGATAATTTGGATTCAACAGCTGCGTAGTTTTGAATTAGCAATTATTACGCTCGAGAATTTTTTACTCATAGGGAGACGCCACCATTGCCGGTGAAGCGCTGAAAAACTTAGGCCTTTGCTTGACACCGAGTAGGGATTTTTAGCGTGTCACACCTGCTGTGACATGGGGTCTCGGTTTTTGAGGTCTCATCCGAAGGACCACCCCATTTAGTCGCCTCTTGCGACAGGCAAGGGGTACTGAGGACCTATTTTAACCCGGATCCTCACAAAAGATATAATATTATTATTATGATGCTGGTGGAAGATGCCCGTGTAATTCCATATGTTGAACATGGATAATTGTAAAACTTTTACATACACGAATAGTCAATGTACCTCACGGACGCTCTCATCCGCCAAACTGTCTGTTCTCCAACCGATTTTTTTCTCTAAAGCTTGAATCATCTCTACCCCCCCCCCTTTTTTTTAATACAAAATTTGACCGCAACTGAAAATGCCTTGGAAGGAATCAATATCGGACATTCATATTGCCATGTAAAAATCTTTAAAATACCACATTTCGGAAAACGGACGCGTGGTTCCGCATTTACATTTGATTGTGACGTAGGCCGAGAATAGGTCTACTTTATTACTTTGTTAAACACCACTCTGATTCCACGCACAAATACTCTGAAGTTGAAATAAAAAATATGCTGGAGTTCCTCATTGACAATATCTTCGTGGTCTTTGGTGATCAGGTCTTCCAACAGTGTGTTGAAATCTCCATGGACACGAATTGTGCTCCTTTGTTAGCTGACCTGTTTTAATATTCCTATGAAGCAGAATTTATTCAAAAACTTCTACGTGAGAAGAAAAAATCTCTTGCTGTGGCCTTCAATTCGACATTTATATCGACGACGTATTATCTATTAACAATAATAATTTTCATTCATATGTCGATTCGATATATCCCAGTCAACTCGAAGTAAAAGACACCACAGAGTCGTCCTCTTCTGCTTTATACTTAGGTATTTTATTGAAAGTAGATATTAATGGTAAACTAACAACTCAACTTTATGACAAACGGTATGATTTCAGCTTCTCCATCGTCAGCTTCCCATATTTATGTAGCAATATTCCATTATCACCAGCATATGCATCTTCGCTAGCCAAGGATTTACGATCCGCTCCACTTCTCTACAACTTATAGAGAAGCAGAGCGGATCGTAAACCCTTGGCTAGCGAAGATGCTGCATAAGGTGTTTATCTCCCAACTGATTCGATGCGCAAGAACTTGTTCTGTCAATTTTTAACTCAAGTGAGCTCTTCTGATCGTCTGTTGTCCGTCGTCCGTCCGTCTGTCTGTCCGTCAGTCTGTAAACTTTTTACATTTTCGACTTCTTCTCCAGAACCAGTGGGCCAGAAAAGCTGAAATTTACATGAAAGCTTCCTGCCATAGTGCAGCTTCAAGTTTGTTAAAATCATGACCCTCGGGGGTTGGATGGGGGCCACAATAGGGAATCAAAGTTTTGCATACAAATATATAAGAAAAATCTTTTTCTCAAGAACCACTTACCCAGAAAAGCTGAGATTTACATGAAAGCTTTCTGACATAGTGCAGATTCATGTTTGTTCAAATCATGGCCCCTAGGGGTTGGATGGGGCCACAATAGGGGATCAAAGTTTTACATACAAATATATAAGAAAAATCTTTAAACATCTTTTCAAAAACCACTGAGCCAGAAAAGCTGAGATTTACATGAAAGCTTCCTGACATAGTGCAGATTCATGTTTGTTTAAATCATGACCGCCGGGGGTTGGATGGGGCCACAATAGGGATAAAAGTTTTACATGTGGCCCATGGGCCTCTTGTCAAATCGAAGCAGGCTACTGACAAACAAGTTGATCGTGCAGGGGTTCCAATAGTCTCGTTTAAAGTAAGCATTTAGCAAATTCTATGATCGTTATAAAGATCTACATGTAGTTTGTCAATACAACCTATCATTGGGTCAAATGCTGTCTGACGTGTTTCATATCTGACGTGTTTTTGGCACACTGATTATGACTACGGATTTACTCTGTTTACCTGATCAAGATATAGGGGTCACGACGGGTGTGACCGGTCGTCAGGGGATGCTTACTCCTCCTAGACACCTGATCCCACCTACCATATCGACAATACTGCATAATTTACGTCTATACAAACGCCTGGATATCATTCTTTTCTCTCTCTCTCTCTCTCTCTCTCTCTCTCTCTCTCTCTCTCTCTCTCTCTCTCTCTCTCTCTCTCTCTCTTCAAACTGAAATACTATTATAGATATGCATCCTATCCCTGTGTTTTCGTTTGAGAATTTCCAGTATGATAAATATTTGTTTAAAAGTAATTTTCGTAATGAAAAATTGTATTCTGTACAATAGAACTGTAGATCCTGAAAATATATCGATGGAAAATATATAGGCCTGACCAAACTGATTAAAATCCTCTTTTTTCCTTTTCTTTCTTTATTGTCGCTACACTCGTGTATGGAGCGCCAAATTAACATAAACTAAAATAATTGAAGATATTTTCAATTATTTGAAGATATCGTCAATTCAATTGTTGCTCTCTTTAATTGAATTAATGCGCGCATTAAATGAATTATTGCTCTCATCAAATGAATTAATGCGCGCATCAATTGAATTAATGAGAGCAATAATTGATTTAATGCGCGCATTAATTCAATTATTGCTCTCTTCAATTCAATTGATTCGTGCATTAATTGAATTAATGAGAGCAAAAATAGATTTTATGCGCGCATTAATTCAGCTATTGTTCTCTTCAATTCAATTGATGATCGAGAGCATCAATTTAGTAGAAATATTGCTCGCAATAATTAATTTAGAGCTCGGTATAAATAATTTGATGATCTCTTTAATTCAATTGAAAATATCTTTAAATCATTTACAATGCTTTTGTATAAGGAATTAATGCGCGCATCAATTCTTTTAAAGAGAGCAATAATTCAATTAAAGATATCATTAATTCAATTATGGATATGTTGAATTGAAGATATCTTTAATTATATAGTTGCTCTCTCTAAAAGAATTATTGCTCTCTTCAAATGAATTAAAGATATCATTAATTCAATTGAAGAGAGCAATAATTGAATTAATGCGCGCATTAAATCAACTATTGCTCTCATCAAATGAATTAATGCGCACATTATATCAATTATTGCTCTCTTCAATTGAATGGTAGCGCGCATCAATTCAATTGTTGATATCATTAATTCATTTGGAGAGATCATTAATTCAATTAAAGCGCGCATCAATTCAGCTGAAGAATTAATGCTATCATCAATTGTTGCGCGCATCAAATAAATTGATGATATCTTCAAATAATTGAAGACAAGTTAATTTAGTTTATATTAATTTGGCGCTCCATACTCGTGTGGATTGAAATATGACGTAACAGTTTACTAACAATTTTTCAAAGATTTTACAACCGAGGAGTTCCAAGATATTTGAGAAAAACGAAGGCGAATAATGATAGCATTCCAATCGGACTCGAGTACCTAATAATGTTAATCATGATGTCAAAAGTGACGTCATAATTTAAGATGTAGTCAAAGATGATTGCCACAGAATGTTTCATCTGAAACTCGTGATTTTCGTAGGATTAAGGTATGCGTGATCAAAATGATGCGAAGCTGACACATTCATATGAGTCAACATTTTTGTTGATAAAAAGTTGCTATCGTAGACCTAATTCTGAAGTTTGTTTAGACAGGTCTATCGCATCAAATTGACAAAACGATGACATGATCATTGGTGTTGATTTTCCAGAAAATCCTAGTTATCGGTAGATTGCTCGAGTAGCCTATTTTTCAGCTTCCCAGAATCCCCCCCCCCCTTTTTTTTTTACACTCCTCTTTGCACAATTGTTCCTCTGCTGCTGTTTACTAGGTCTAGTACGATTTCACTTGACAACATTTAAAATCTCCTTAAAGTAGAGATTGATAGGTTGATGCTAAAAAAATTAACCATTGATTATTTTAATTTTGATATATGTTTATGATGAATTTTTGATATAAAACATATTAAAAATTCAATGTAGGTAATCGACCTTGTTTTCGAGAAATATGGCAATCTTGATGACACCTTCTTCAGTCTTTATAAAGCGTAAAAAGTGAAGAAAAATAAGTATAGAGCAATATACAAACAGAGCTAAGACATTTTTATTGTAAAAAGGATCATGACTTGTCATATATTGTTCCAAACAACGTTTCACATAATTGCATATTACACATCAGTTTCAAGTTCAGCAATCATAGTTAACATGCAACAACATTACTTCAACAAAGCTACATTGGCTAAATTAATTACCTTAAAATTAGTGCACAATATTTGCACACAGGGTCATACTTTTGCTTTAACTGCAAAAAAAATTTCCCGTCAAATTTCTTATTTTATTTCATTAAGTGGTTAGTCTATTAGTAAGTTAAATATTAACTGCAATAATGTAGCCCTATCCAATTTTTTTTTATTCTGACGTTTTCGGGATAGGGCTACAATTCCATAGGATCTCCGTAATGGTGCAAAATAATTTTATGAATAACCGATAATAAACTCTGTGTATTAGTCCCAAATGTTGTTTACACCAAAAGGAGTACCAACTTTGTGCTCGGGCATGTCTAATAAGGTGTTTTTCATTAAATATAATGTACAGCATGCAAAATTCTTCGTCTGCTCCGCCATGCTTGTTATCGCGAGATCTCGTAGGTGGATCTAATGAAAAACCTAAGCATTGACAATCAGCGCGAAAATGTAGTTACTCGAGCCACTTCGACAAAGAAAGTAAAATCATATTGTTGCAGAAAGAATTTACACTCTGCTGTTCGGTTTTTAACTTGATATTAAATTCAAACCTTTTCAATACCGACGAAATAGCTTTCACCTCCATACTTGTCGATTGATGTATCTACTACCTTATATGGCATATGCAAATGAATTGACAATCGGAAGTTGAAACTTCAGAACATCAAACATGGCGCACAAATATGAATCGAGAAATTGGAATTTATCGAAATTGTTGAAAACGGTAGAATAGAGCCTCACAAATCTTAAGTTGCAGGTTGTAAATTTATATATTGACTAAGGAAAATAGAATATCATTTTATATACGTAAAGAAAGTCAGGAAATGTTTAGAATGAGCGCAAATGTTGCGGGAGTGAATCACTCCCGCATTTGCACCATTACGGAGATCCAAAGGAGTTGTAGCCCTCTCCCTAAAAAAAAAAAAAAAAAAAAGAAATCAGAGAGGGCTACATTATTGCAGCTAGTTAAATATAAGAAGAAAAAATATACACCATAATGTGTATGATATGGAACTAGCAAAAAATTCCTAACCCCACTCCCTTTTAACAAACTACACGTGTTCTTAAGAAAAAGGGTTATTAAAAGATATTGTAAACAATCCATAAAAAAAAAGCTTGCTGAATTTCGAAGAGTCTTTGTAACACCTTTTTTAAATTAATAAATATAATACAGAAAGTTAGTATGTATTTCAAATCTTAGCTTACACTCAGAAAATACGTCATCATATTTGATAATTAATATTAGAGTTTTCCCACATTAAGATTCACACCAAAAATTTAAATATAATTTATATTTGTTTAAACAAATGTCTCCTCAATTCTCAAAATTACATCCCAACCCCTTTAATATACTGCATGGTATGGAGGAGAAAGAATGAGCAGGAACATAGACATCATAGATTGCACTCGGTGCATTGAGAAGAAAGATTCAGCCAGCAGAGATAAACAACTGACCTTTTTATAACTTGAAATGTTTAAGCATTCCCAAATCATCTCTTTGAGAATTGAACATTACAATAATTTTTAGTTTCTATAAGCTATTTCAGGGGCGGATCAGAAATTGTAGTCGGGGGAGGGGGGCAACTGTATGAGGCAAGGGTCTGAGGACCGCCTTGAAGTGGGGGCCAATGGGCGATTTCCCAGAAACTCTTACGACAGGCAAGGGGGTACTGAGCTGGAGCGGATCCAGGAATTGCGGTTAGAGGGGGCGCAACTTTATGAGGCCGGGGGCCTGGATTTTACAGATTTTATAGGGCTTGAAATATGTCTCCTATGTAGTCATTTTTATCATTTTCTGTCATTTCTAATAATTACGGTGAAATTAATAAAATGACGCAAATTCTAAGGGTTTTTTGGAAAATATAGCAGTTCTCCCACTAAAAGTAATTCGATAAATCAAAAGATTTTGTCCTTTATTTCTTGGAGAGTGGAAGAAATTATTGTTTCCTTTATCGTATACATTTTTCTAAACAAGAGACCACGATTTTGATTTTAGGGGGCTCACGCTGGTTGCCCCCCCCCCCCCCCCCCCTCCGTTAAATCCGCCACTGCATTTTTGTATGTGTTCTTGTAATTGACCTTTTTGCAGTCACAATGATTGCATTGATATTTAGATATTTTTCATACAATTTTTTATAATAACCTATTATACCTATTTGAAGAAATTTATATGATTATACAGCATAGTGCACCAAATATGTTTAAATAACTTTATATTCAATACCAATGAAAAGATTTCAACCCAAGCGACCCATTAATTGATTGATTGTATCTTGTTTTATGTCTCTCTCGAGAGAGACATCACCAAGACCGGTGAAGGGCTTCAAATTTAGGCCTTTGCTCGGCGCTTACAGCCATTGAGCAGTGAGGGTTCTTTAGCGTGCCACACCTGCTGTGACATGGGTCATCCGTTTTTAAGGTCATCTCCGAGGACCCGTGACATTCACACCTGATGCCGAGCGTTTGGCGATGGAACTGTCACTATCTATTTTAAAGACATAGGTCTGTCGCGGCCGGGATTCGAATCCCGGTTTTTCGCATGCGTGGCGAACGCTTTAACCTCTAGATCACCAGCGCGGCTCGACCCATGGATCTCAAGGCCTATATGAGCTATCTTGCTCTCACAGATATATATGTCTTTCATAAATTTAAGAGTCCTACTTGTAATCTCACACTGAAACAAAAACTTGCTATTGGATAACTCAGAATGCATGCATATTGCATTAACTATTTGTAATTTTTCCCAGTTCATGGTATATGTGCACTGTATGTGTGTGTGTAGGGGGGTGTAATTAGAAAATGAGAAATTCAAACACATTAATTAAAGTTATAAAATTGGTATTTTAATTTCATTTAGAAATGTTTACAATCTGATTAAAACCAGATCCTGAGATAGGGTCACGTCCGCATGACCTTTCGTTAAGCCAATCAAACTGACCCTGTCGATTTAAACCCACGATAATTTTTTTCCCATGAACCTTTGCGTCATTATTTACGTTAGAGATGCAAGAAAAAAAATGGCTGCGCGTTTGACAGACGACTGCACACCTGTCAAAACATGCGATTTAAACAACTTCTGTATTCTCTGCGGGTTTTCTTTCATTCAAACGCTAAAAAATCCCGTGGAGTTCACAATTCAAGGAAAATGGCTGCGATTTTGTTTGGTTTGAAAGAAAACATATCGCAGCTAGATGCGACATCACAATGCACCGTTTACGTCGACTGACGTTATATTCCTCGCGTTATTTAAGTAAACCATCTTGAAAACTATTCAATTCGTACCCGTCCCTATTCATACATAAATCTGAATTCACAATTAATTTAATTTGGGTATATTTCATATCGTACGTTTTGTTGTTTGAATGAACGGACTAGATTAGGCATTACTGCGAAAGTTTAAAATTCGTTATGCGAGAATATACAACTTTAGTTTTAGTTTAAACAACATTTATTCGTAAATAATTCGATAATGTTTACAAACAATGTCTTGTACATGAAATAAATTGAGAAACAAGCCAAAAGGCTTATATTAATCTCGCTCTAAATATCTTACAAGTAAGAGGTGAATGAAAATTCTAAGTAAAATAGGTCGTATACTAATTATTACAATACATGCAAAAAGAAATAGGAATAAGAGAGAAAAGCTGGAATTGAGTATTGGGAGATAAAATAACACACGTTTATATGTATGATAAGTGTCGATACAGATCAAATGCATATAAACTATAGACAAAGTTGAAATAATAAATTGTATAGTTGTGCCATATAAACAATAAGTAATAAACACAGGTTTTCCACTTATTACAACCTTGGTGCACATGAGTATATTTTATATACAATATGACAGTATTACATGTAGATGTAGTAAAACAGCTTTCAGAACCTTTTACTTTCAACAAGAAATTTTTGGGCTAAATAAAATATGCTGTTGTTCTCACTTTCAGATAAATTTTCATTACCGTATAACAATAATTCTACATTAAGTGGATATGGCAGTGTCAAAATTGTATTGGTCCTAACTCTTGAGTACATATTACAGCGTAAAAGAAAATGATCAATACTTTCTACTTCTCCACAAATGCAAAGGGGTGAATTAAATAATTTTCTTTGAAACATATGAAGATTAAGAGCACTGCATTCTAATCTCAATTTTGCATGAAGAGTTTGTCCGATTCTTGTTCCTAAATAAAAATAGTTTGGAATATTAATGACTCTTATATTAAGATATTTCTTAAAGCTAGCTAGAGATGGATTTAATTGGACATTTCGAGGAAGTGCATTCCATTTCCTTATTGTAGATGGAAAAAATGAATTAAAGTATAGCTTGGTTCTAGAGTTGATTTCTTGCAGTGAATTAGTTGCTCTTGTGTTGTAGTTGTGACCCTGATTTCTCAGAGACTGAATTATATTGTTTAGATAATTGGGAGTCATGTTATGGTATATCTTGTGGAGTTGAATAAGTCGATGATTTTCTCTACGCTTTGACAATGGATCCCATCCCGTTTCCTTATATAGAAGATGCCTGGATGCTAGTCTATTACCTCCCGTAACTATTCTGGCTGCTTCTAACTGTATGTTTTCAATTTTATTAACTAAATATTCTGGTATATTGTCCCATATAATGTCAGCATATTCTAGGACGGGTCTTACAAATCAAAAATATATTTTTTGCAGAGTTTTTCTATCTAAGATAAACTTGACCCTTCGTAACATACTCAGGCGTGAATAGGCTTTTTTCACTATTTCGTCTATATGGACTTGCCAAGATAAATTACTACTGAAAATGACCCCTAAATGTTTATGAGATTCGACTTCTTTTAGATGAACATCGTTAAATATCAATGAAGAATGGAAAGGTTTCTTGACCTTATTAGATATAGTTAGACATTCTGTTTTAGTGGGATTAAAAGATACAAGCCATTGTTTTGACCATTTGTTGATTTTTTCGAGATCTTCATTAAGCAAAGATGCTGAAGTGTCTGCATTATCGACAACAATATAAACTGATGTATCATCAGCAAACAGTTTGACCACACATGCAATATCTATGACCAAGTCATTTATATAAATAAGAAAAAGTAGAGGACCAAGTATACTCCCTTGGGGTACCCCAGACCTAATGTATCCTATGTCTGATTTACTACCATTAATAACGATGTACTGTTTCCTATCATTTAAGTAACTTCTAAACCAAGCGAGTAATTCAACACGAATTCCAATTTTTTCAAGCTTGTATAATAACCCCTTATGCCATACTTTGTCAAAGGCTTTACTTATATCGAAAAATATAACTCTAACTTCTTTTCCCTGATCGAGTGCCTTATAGAAGTCACTAGTAATACTTAATAATTGATTGACTGTAGAGTCGTTAGGCCTAAAGCCAGATTGATGTGACGTAAGAATAGCATTGGTATGAATAAAATTATATAAATATTTAAAGACACACTTTTCCATGCATTTACCAAGAATGCTTAATAGATATATTGGCCTGTAATTACTGACGATACTACTATTGCCTTTTTTAAATACAGGGATAACATTTGCTATTGTCCATTGGTCTGGGACATTAGACCTATGAAGCGATGAATTATAAAACTTACTTAAAGGTAAAGCAATAGTTGATGATGCTTGTTTAAGTAAAGTAGGATTGATGCAATCCGGCCCAGTGGCCTTGTTTGTATCGAGTGTTTCCAAGACTTCTTTAACTTCTTGAGTAGAAATTACTATGCTTGAAAGAGTGTTTATGTCACCAGGATTGTCATCGTAGGGTAACTCAATACTTTCATCGTTTACTACTGCTTGGGAACAAAAATAAATATTAAATAAATCTGATTTTCCTTTAGTGTCACTTATCGGCGGGCTGTGTTCATCAATTTTAATTGGAGGATAAGTACTCGAGTTTTTAGTACTAATGATTCTTTTTAGTTTTGTCCACCATTGTTTAGAATTTACTATACCTGATTTTAATGTATCAGCTACTTTTGTGTAATAAGTTTGTCTTGCATTTCTAATTTTGTTGATACATATATTTCTTGTTTTTCTATACCGTGCCCAATCACAAGGACAATCAGTTTTTTTAGCAGTTGAATGGTGACGTTTACGAATTCTAATAAATTTCCGAATATCGTTGTGCATCCATGGAGGTTCATTAGGGCGTGATGTAATGATTTTATTTGGAAATGTTTTTGTGGCTGAATCAATAATGCAGTTTGATATGTTATTGCATGTTTGATCAATATCTTTACAAATCAGAGCATCCCAATCTGTATTCTTTAAGTGAGTTTGGTAATATCGGAAATCTGTTTTAGAAAAAGACCATATCTTTCTTTTATAAGTTCTCGTATGTGATTTGGGTAGTTTTAATACACAAAAAATGGGACAGTGGTATCGTACTGTGTTCGGGAGAATATTATCCCCAACACCTGAAAATTCAACAATATCTATATTATTAACAATCAATAGGTCCAACAATGTTGCGGAGTTTTCGGTAAAATGTGTACATTCTGAAATAAGTTGTGACATTCCCTGATCACTTATATCACCCATTTTGGAATTGGTTGTGTTAAATAAATTACAGTTAAAGTCCCCAGTGATGATTATATTATCAATGCGTGTATCTTTGGCCTTTTCCAGTGAGTAAGCTATATATTCCCATTTACTGACCTCCGAATTAGGTGGTCGGTAAAACGTTCCTATGAGGAATTTCATTTTGTATATACAACATTCAAGCCAAATGCATTCTATTTGTTCGACTTCTAAATCCAGTCTGCGTTTGCATGGAATATGATTTTTAATATAAACAATTACCCCTCCGTATCGGTTTTCCACTCTGTCACGCCTGAATGGTTCCTGAAAGCCCTGTAGCAGTATATCCTGAGATAGTATATTTTTATCTAACCAGGTTTCATTTAATGTTATGATATCGAATCCACCAAACTCAGCTTGAATAATATCAAGCTTATTATTTATACTTTGGATATTAAGATGCACTAATGAAGTTGAATTTTCTATCAAAAAATCAAGAGAATTAATATTGCTATCTACCGAATCTTCTGAATCTGTTTGATATTCGAATGGACCAGGGTTTTCTTCAATATCTCCACACAATAGTAGAGTTAATGAAATCCATATCAAATATACAAAATACAGATGAATGCATTAAGATTCGTGATTAGTACATGTTTAAGGTATACGCTATCATTTCTACACAGGGTTGGATTTGAGCAGTCAATTGCGTTTACAAAAGTTGTATTGACCTTCGTAGCATTATAGCTAAGAGAGATTATTACAATAATGGATAAAGCATTTGTTCCATATGACACAAGCAAATTAACCATCAATATTGTCAACAAATCAAGAGTATAATTGTGTTTTACGGGTTGAGACATATCATAGTATAAACCTGTCCTGATCCTGTGAATAGTACTACTAACTGGCATTATGTAATAGGTCTGTGGAAGAAAATAAGAAGCAGAATAGAGACAGTAAGGATCAGGCTCAAGGACACAAGTAAAATGCAAAAAACAAATAAGTAAAACATCCCCTCACTTAGGAGGGACTCAATTCCAGCTTTGTATTGGGAGTTGTATCCCAGAAAAACAAATACAATCTTGATAGTTAGGGAAAAAAACATATATACAGTTATGAAATACGTTGTGAAAATTATTCAGTCTTTATATAGTGAAAGGAAAGTGATCTATTTCATTCAGATCACAAAACCTTCACACTATATGTTGTTATAATTCACATAATTCTGAAAATTGTCGGACAGTGAAATTTCACCACCTCTCTAGTAACGCATGCGCCGGGTGACTTTACAGTGTGGAATAAACTTCGTGGGAGAGAGATTACTGCAATTTGTTTACGAATTGCCAGGAACCGCCTAAATAACCATCATTGTTTGTATGGCGCAATCTGACTGGCTGATAGTTCTCATGAATATTCCAAGCGAAAAGTCATGCGGACATGATCCCCTATGGGGTTACGTCAGATCCTAGTGTAGCGATCTAAGTGAGCGAATCTCAGGATCTGGTTTTAATCAGATTGAAATGTTTACTGATTTAGATATATCAAAAACTTAGAATAATCAACAATGACATTTCCTCTATATTTATGCAATATTATTGTCTTTAAAAAAAAGACATGTAATACATGAGTACATGTACTTGTTTTCCATTAAATTCACACTTTTGTATGTTGCACAATATATCCAGTGCTCTGGGCTCACAAATACATTATTGATTCTATCCAAGTCTTTGTTTAGACTCTCAATGACTACATAAACAGTATTGAAACTCACAACACTCGGACATCACGCTACATCAACAACTTTGTTTACGTAGCGCAGCTATGCATGGTGGTGAATTTCGTGAAGTAAAAAGTGCCATTCTGCACGGACGAAACATTTGGTCAACTATTATTACGTTGACGTATTCCTAATCTAAACTATGGCCAAATTTCTCCATCTCTCTCGTCGAGACGATCCCCTCAATCATCGAGTCAGTCACAGCAACAACTTGCATTTTCGGAACCCCTTTTTGTTTTTCAACTACTCTATGACGGTGTACGGAATTCCGAAAAATAAATTCATGGAATACACCATTTTTACTGATCACATGGTTGCTATCCGTCTCTACCTTAAAAAGAAATTTAAAATAGATGAATTCATGGCAATTGAATTTCAAAATCATACTGGATATGCATACATGCATTTATATTCCATTGTTCTTGTCCGTTAATATGCTACATCTTTATATCACCAATGATTTTGAAATTTCACCTGAATAAATCTATCTACATATATTTTTAAAAACGCATATGATGTATGATTTATTCCAATTTAGGGCCCAAACAGGCATGTATTTAATGTTTATATACCTACACAGACTTATAGATTTATTATCATCATTATTATTATTTTCTTTTTGGATCCACTGGGAGCGTACTGTGTCCCTTCAGTGCTGATTCTTTTGTCATGTGCAGTGCCATAATATGGATCCGAATCTGGTTTGTCTCATTGGATAGTTACAAACTAGCTTGAGAAAGTGACGCCATCATCAGATAGGCCTGCATGGTAGACTAGACCCTCTTCATCACGTGATGTGATGGGGAGAGGAAGAATATATATATATATATATATATATATATATATATATATGGTTTGAACATATTTTATTGCATATATAATGTACAACAGGTTTGAACACAAGTTCTTACAACTTACGAGGTTCTCACCTTAGATTAATTGATAAAAATTGTCATAAAACATATGTATAGATAAAATAAATACATGTACATTTAGCATAAAGTGAATTACTATCATGAGAATCTGCCTGAATTAAGTATAAATTTGTGAACAGCATTAAAAATTTTGCTGTTAGTTTCATAACCCAAATTGTCACTGACCCAAAGTAAAATCCGTGTATCAATAATAGATCATTCTTGTGTTTGAAAAGGTCCGTTGAACATAACATTTCTTATTACTGAAAATTTTTTACAAACAAAGAAAAAATGATATGCATCTTCTCTCATACCACAATGACAGTTAGGAGAATTGACAATGTTTTTCGGTGTAAATCATAGTTCAGCAAACAGTTATGTCTAATTTAGTATGAATTATATTTACTATTCTTTTTGCCAAGAAAATGTTTAGGCACTATTGAAATATTGATATTATTAGAAATGTTTCGACGGAACTGACAGATAGAGGTTGTTTTCTTTGCTTCGTTTGCTAAAGAGTTCCATTTGCGAATGGCATCTGGAAAAAATGATTTGTTGTATGTTTCTTGCTTAGTTCTAGGAGGTATATAGTCATATTCGTAACGAGTATTGTGGCGCGATGTATCCTTTCGAAAATTGTCAATGATATCACCTAAATATTGTGGTACAAGACTGAAGTGAATTTTTTACATTGTCATTAATTTTGCGATTTCCCGTCTTTTACTTAATGCTTCCCAACCCGTTTCTAAATATAATGATTCTTTGGATGCAAGAATTGGCAGTCCCGTTACAATTCTAGCTGCATGGAGATGTACTTTTTCTAACTTTTCAATTTCTGCAGAAGAAATTCATCCATCCCATACGACTGAAGCATATTCTAGTATAGGTCTAACAAAAGTCATATACAATGTTTGTTTCTACATAAAGTGAATTTGAGTTTCCTTAGAAGTCCTAGTTTTTTTTATACGCATTGTTTACAATATCATTGATATACACAGACCATTTTAAATCATTGGAAAAAGTGAGACCAAGATGTTTGTGGGAAGAAATGAATTCTAATTGACAATTTTGAAAAAGCAGTTTTGGAATTTTATTATGCTTTGCCTTGGTAAAAAATAAAACTTTAGTTTTATTAGGATTAAATTTCAAAAGCCAGTTATTTGACCATTCTTCAAGAATTTTGAGATAATGATTCATAACATTTTCTATATTACATATATTCTTATCTGCATATTGAATTGAATTATCATCTGCGTACAATCTACAAAACGATAACATATTTTGTGCTACATCATTGACATAGATTAAAAACAAAAGCGGTCCTAGTACAGATCCTTGAGGCACTCCAGCATTGATAGTTAAACTGGATGATAACAAATCCTTATACATCACTTTCTGACGTCTATTACACAACTAACTTTTAAACCATTGAAAAAGGTTTCCACATATTCCATATTTTTGTAATTTAAAAAGAAGTCTCTTATGCCAAACCCTGTCAAAAGCTTTAGAAAGATCACAAAAAACCATACAACATGATCTACCTTCATCAATATTCTTCACTATACTGTGATATGTTTCAATAAGCTGGTAAACTGTAAAGTGACCTATATATATTATATATATATATATATATATATATATTATATATATATATATATATATATATATATATATATATATATATATATATATATATATGTGTGTGAATTGTATGTTGGATTGTTGGTATTGTATTGGTATGTGACACTTCGATAAGATATTTCTGATTTTGATATAATATTCTGTCTTCCGAGTAGAGCTTGCTCTGAGCTTGAAACTACTACCACGAAGCAAATATATGCCAATTTATAAATATACAAGTTGCAACTTGCACTTTCTACAAAGGAAATGGGTTTCATTTCATACAAAACTTCAAAGCAAATTTTGATGATTAATAAGGACCCCCTTCGCAACATAGTTACATAGCATATAGTAAAATAACGCCATTGAAAGCGCTTCTGAGAACACAGGGGATTTGAAATTTCTAGTTCAGTTACCTTTCTCTTTATATTTACTACTGTGTCTAGTATTCAAGCATGAAATTCATTAAAAGTTTAAAACACAAGCTTTTTAGCATTGAGATGTCAGCCTTGCAAATTTTAGTGTACAAAAAAAAATTACGACTATAACTTTCAGTGACATTTTGTTAGTTTATACAATATTCATATTTCATTAAAAATCAACAATATACAAAATACACCTGAATGTAATGACTGATGGAGATAAATTAGACAAAAGGCCGCCATTCAACGCTCTCGGTTACCTTTTATACATTTATTATTGAAAACCACACGCCAATCCCGAAAGTTTCATTGGAAAAAGTCTGTACATGTAGCATGTTGACGATTGATCAAACACTATGAATTCTGTTGTCATACAGATAACGAGTCTAAATATGAAATATATCTTAAAGAAACAGTAATGCATATAAAAATGTGTATGTCTACATTGGCTGGAAAACTGAATGCATGTATATGTATATTTGGTCATTTAAATGACACGTGCCGAGCAATGACACGTGTCGAACAGAATGATCAATACACCAAGCGTGTCGTACCCTGGTGTACTTATTACTTCCATAATTCAATTAACTTCCATGTTCTCAAACACTCAATAGAAGAAAACGCAATGAAAATAATTTCCTTTGCACATCAATTAAACAGTAAATAAACACAATCCAAGTTAAGAGATCAAAACAAAATCATCACTTTATGGATAATGATTATAATTTCAATTGATTCAATAATTATGGCTGTATTTCCCAATCCTAAAACCAAGCTATCTGGCTTCATGCTAGCTGCAGATTATTCCGAAATATCTGACGTTTTCCTGGTTTTTTCATTATTTTGATATTTACTGTGCCAGGAGTAAATATCAAAATAATGAAAAAACCAGGAAAATGTCAGATATTTCGGACTAGCTGCAGATCTGTAGCTCTCTGGTGAAATATTGGGACAGACAGATTCTGGTCCAAGCTAGCTACAGATTCTGGTCCCAGCTAGCTACAGATTCTGGTCCCAGCTAGCTACAGATTCTGGTCCTTCATGGCCGCACACCAATCCGCGTCATTTCGTAACCGTGGACACAATCCGCGGATTTATTTTTACCTTGTGGAAATAAGTACGTCTATAGTATGTCGTATTTATAAAAGTACTTTATGTATAAAGGAATCTCCCCTCCAATGACCTTCACTTTTGTATTCAACATTGAAAACCGAAAGGAACCAGACTGTTTATGCACAGTACCATGGAAGATTTAAGCAATATTTGCTCTGAATCTGGAAATTTTATTTCGCAGTAAAGAAGTGCGACCAATCGTGGGTTTTCGACGATATCGGTCCTTGTGAATATGGCGCCAATATATTAGCCACCTAACCCCCGACCCTCATCACGCAAAGTAGGGACAGACATACTAGAAACTACCCGAGTTTTTGCAACATCAAGCACTCGTGCCTAGTTGTGTTAATCTCCAGAAAAAAAAGAGTGTGGAATACACTCAATGTGCAGTATTTTGGGAAATGTCTACAATTCATGGAAGTTACCCTGTCAATGTTTTTACAGCTCCTAATTTTCCCTACATTTTGTTATAGACATCTAATCTGTATCCACAATGTTGTGTGTTCCCGATCAATTACCTTGACCTTTTGATATTAAAAATTAAATGTAATTTACTTTTAGTTGTGCTGTGTTTGGGCAAAATGTCAGCCAACCCAGTGAAAATCAGCGGACTGGAACGGGTGAGGTGTATTGCTAATTAATGGTAATTAGCGTCATTTAGCATACGCAGTACACCAAACATGCCGTGAATATTGAACATAAAAGCTTTCTTTCTATCTCACAGGGTCAGATTGTATCCGGAGAGTCACTACACAGGTTTCCCGCTATTTCTGGAAGCTCCAGAGCCGCCGGATCGACTACCGGGAAAGGAACAATCGGATTTTTGCCGATATCCCGTTCCTTCACCTAACTACTGTTTATGGCTGGACCATGCGGGGGAAATCGGGACGGATCTCTCAGGAGCATGAAGACGGACGGGGAATTATCACTGAATACATGATCCAGTTCCTCAACAGTGACGGGAAATGGTCGTATATCAATAATTCCAAGACTGGCAAAGAGGTCTGTCAAAGTAAATCAATAATTCCAAGACTGGTAAAGAGGTCTGTCAAAGTAACTCAATAATTCCAAGACTGACAAAGAGGTCTGTCAAAGTAAATCAATAATTCCAAGACTGGCAAAGAGGTCTGTCAAAGTAAATCAATAATAAAATTTCACGACAAAAAGAGATGCTGTCCCTCTTTGGAAAATGTATATATATATGCCGTACGTTGACAGCAAATCACATGCGTAAGGAGCTTACTTGTTCGTGTAAGAACCCAACTTTAGATACCCCACCCCCCAAACCATGTATTTTTAAGTATAACTATTTATAAAGTTTAGGTTAACACCTGATTACATAACTCAGTTTGATCGTGGTTCGTGCACACTTTGAAACTAATAGCGAGACATCCATATGCTTGTGACATTGTGTTAAAGCGTCGGATCTGAAAAGCTACAAGACTAATAAGAGATTTATAGAAGCACAAGAAAGGCCACGACACTGTTGGTTATTTCAATCTCAAATTTTAGACGCGTCTTTATCAAGATGCGTAGATTATATTTAAACAAATATCACACTATGAAAAAAACAACCAAACAGCAACTATTATTAACAACAAATATTAATAATCTACATTGTTAATAAATATAATTACACTAATAGGCTAAAAGGAATAAACACTCTATAACCGTAAAAGTGTACACTGGAATGTGAATATACTCCCCAGTGTATCGGATATGGATGCCGGTGTACTCTATGTATCCACTAGAATTAGAACCAAATTGTACTATTGGTGAACACAGCTCTTTCCCTTTACACCATGTACTTAATATTGCTTTTGAATGCAGAGCATTGTGTGCTATTTTTCTCTACAGATTTTCACCAATCTTGGAAACATTGCCATGCCAGACACCATAACTAGCATCTCATTAGCCAACCCTGTGACGACGCTCGTATTACGCGTCATTCCTGAATTATGGGATGGCATTCCGTTCATGCTGATGTCTATCCAACACTGTGGAGACAGCGTGGCGACGGAGCAGAGACCAATTCTACCACTACAACTGGCACACAACTCAATCAAGAAAAATCTGGAAGATCAGATTAAAAACAAAGTGCATGAAAAGATTGGCCACCTTCAGCAGCGAGTGCAACAGCTGAAGTTGAAGATGGCTGGTCAGCCGAAGCATCACCAGAGAGTTCAGACCATTCATCATGGAGAAGAAACTCAGAAACCACAGTCTCCTGAAAATCAGAGAATAAAACATAGAAAATATCAGACAAACATGAAGAATAAGGATAAAAAATACTCCAAACATAGCGGAAAACATCCAACTACACAAAAACAGAGCGGAAAACATCCAACTACACAAAAACAGAGCGGAAAACATCCAACTGCACAAAAACAGAGCGGAAAACATCCAACTACACAAAAACAGAGCGGAAAACATCCAACTGCACAAAAACAGAGCGGAAAACATCCAACTGCACAAAAACAGAGCGGAAAACATCCAACTGCACAAAAACAGAGCGGAAAACATCCAACTGCACAAAAACAGAGCGGAAAACATCCAACTATACAAAAACATAACGGAAAACATCCAACTGCACAAAAACAGAGCGGAAAACATTCAGCTGCACAAAACCAGACAAAACACCCGGGAAAGGATCCAGCTCTACAGACCCACACAAAGTCTACTGATCAACCCACAAAACCTAGGCGAAACACAAAAACCCTTCAAAAGAACAGAATGGTTGAAATCCACGATAGAAGTGATAGTCTGGAGGAATTAGAGGAGAGACAGAGCCGTGATCAGAACAATGATAAACACAAGTCAGTGAAGAAGAAAACACGGAAAACGACGCCAAGTAGTAATCATATGAAAAAAGGTCGAAAGCCCGCAAACAGAAAGATTGTCAATAAACAAAACAAGTCTCAATCCTCACACACTAATTCAAAGCAAACAAACAAAGAACGGACAAAGCAAACGAACAAAGAACAGACAAAGCAAACGAACAAAGAACGGACAAAACACAGAAACAAAGAGAGGACAAAACACAGAGACAAACATCAAAAGTTTAAAGAAAAGCCGAAAATAAAGTCAGCAAAACAAAGTCAAAAGTCTTCAGGTAAAGACAAAGGAAAAGCACCTCATCAGGGAAAGAAGAGCACAAGCCTGGGTCAAGTGTCCAAGAAAATTGACAAAACTGTGAAGAAGTTAACCCAACTGAAGAAACAAGTTCATGAAATTGACAAACAGTCTCCGAAGAAATCGGACAAAGTCAATAAGCCTTACACACCAGAGGTCACCGGGAACAAAAGCCTCAAGACGGAGAGCGAAAGCTTATCGTCCTCCAAAACAAAGCCCGATTCATCCTTGGTGGCGATGAAGGAATTAGAAAAAGAGAACACTGATCTCTCGAAATCTGTGTGTAAGTTACGGTACATTTCAATATTTATCTGTGTGTAAGTTACTGTACATTTCAATATATATCTGTGATATTTTAAAGGTAATAAAGCAGAACCCTTTATTCTTTATGTGAATTCATGCTGTGTTATTACTAAGTTAGCTTTCCCTCAATCTGATAGAATATTAGATTTGAATGAAAGCTTTTCAAGTCGATAGTGATCAGCAATGGGATTGGTGACCGTTATACTCTAATTTTCAGGTTCAGCATTGGGATGTGAAATCTCAGTACACTTTTACTTGATTCTTCTTTCTCCTAAGTAAGTGGTATAATTGTCTTATTTCACAGACGGATCCTGTCGGTCTAAGCCGGTGTGGAGGTATGGAAACTCTGTGTTCCGGCCGGACGATGCATTCTCCGCGCTGGATGATAGTAGACAAGCCTGGCGAGCCATGTACGGACTGGGCATACAACCATATCGATTCCGGATTCCGAAGAGCTCCCAGAATTCCAGGAACCAGAAATACTATCTGGAAATCAACTTTCGGAAAATAACTAACGTGTTCGGGCTGAGGGTGGCCGGAAGCAGTTCTCAGCTACAGTGGGGCGCTGTGACGAAGTTCTCTTTCTATCACAAGAGGAGGGATTCTAATCCATGGCAGAGTTATGTAGATCGCCTCAACCAACCTCGGGTAAGGCGTCCACAACTGTTTCTGTCGGTCAAGACAAACAAATTAGATTGCGTTAATTGAAATAGATATTACACAACATGGGATACCATGACACTGGTTTTGTGTGTGTGTGTGTGTGTGTGTGTGTGTGTGTGTGTGTGTGTGTGTGTGTGTGTGTGTGTTGTGATTTTCTAAGATTTCAAACTCTTTTTTTTTTGGTTGGTCTCTTTATAGGTGTTTGATGTTGGTACACGCGAGAAAAGTAACGCCCATGCTCTTTCTGTGTTCAAGTTGGACGTACCAGTGACGGCCAAGGCAATCCGAATATTCCCAGAAAGGTGGGTATCGGAACCCCTCATGGTTGTAGATCTCCTCACTTGTGAAACCAGTTACAGACACTGATAGGATGGTGATACATAGACACAGAAACAGTGGGGATTAATGGTGTATAGGCAAACACAGAGAGGACCAAACAGACATCTCTTTCTCAACAGCTTATTTATATTTTGCTTCTGTTCAGACTCTGGCCGTTCACATCTACGATCAAAAAATTCTTTTGCTCTAATAAACTAGAATGTAATTTTTTTTTCTGACCTCTAGGTGAAAGCAAAACAACAGTTTCAGGCAATATATATATTATGAAATAAAGCTATTTTTATGAAGGCTTTATTCGTAAAGAGTATATTTCTCGTACATGAGTAGTCATTCTTGATATATTTATACTTCTTTTGTTTTTAAAGTTTTTTTAAACTGTCTTTACAAATATCAATGATAGCCATTTCCTCAAAAATGCATGACAGTTATGATCAATGAGCGCATGAATCTTGATAAATATACAATGTAGTATGCCTATTTTAACGATTAGGAATTCTGTCAGAAATGAAAGTAAAATGTAATTATAAAAGAATAAACTTCATTTTTGAAAATATGAGGGTATGAACTGCAACGCTTCACGCCGGTATATTTTCCACGCAGCACTAACGCGCATCATGAAGTGTGTAGGCGTGAAGTCTTGCAGTTCATACCCATATACCAGGTATTGTGTGTTGTAGTAATGAATTCTGATGATGACCGTATAGACTCGCCATGCTGATTCCCATCAACCACGGACAGGACAATGGTCGTGCCTCAGTGGTTATAGCGTAACGGGTGGGGGTCGTTTCGAGCTCCATCCGTGCCTCGGTGGTTATAGCGTAACGGGTGGGGGTCGTTTCGAGCTCCATCCGTGCCTTATCGGCGTCAAACCTGAGGTATAAAAAGCTCCTTTGCCAAATACTCGGCATTTAGAAGTTAAGAGCCGCGCGAATTTTCGAATAAGGCCTTTAATTAAAACCGAGGTCCCATCTTGCAACAGGTGTCTGCTAGGTCTAAAGGATGATATGAATTTGCTTGAGGAATCGACCCACAGCAAGATTCAGAATTCCGGCAAAAAAATATCAGTTTGGGGTCATCTTTTTGTCTATATGCACTCAAATATCTCCAAATCATAAAGTTTCTGAATTTCACTGATAACGGTATAATAATGTTTTTTTAATTAGATGATCTCTTTAGCAAGTAACACTGTTTTCTCATTTTTGTAGTAAATTTGACAGTACTTTCCCTTCAAAGAGCGTGACGTCAGTTGTGCCCATGGACAAATTAAACATTTTCAGATTTGTTTTGAATTGCAGATTCATTATCACAACAAAAATTTTCATGGACACCACTGACGTAAGGGTGAAAATGTCGAACCCCCCCCCCCCCCCCGAGTCCCCAAAAATTATTGTTGTAACGTATGTCCCAAAGAACAAGGTACAAATTGCAATTGTGTACATAAAAAGGCCCCAAAAATTTAAATCTTAACTATGGATTCACTCAAATGAAATGGGATTCTCTTCAATGTATAGCACAAGGCCACGCATCATTCGACACAGACGCCACGTTTTAATAGCGATGCTAAACAAGATTGGTTGTCGAAAAACTCCACCAGCAAAAGGTTTGTTGGTGGGGTTCTTCAAAAGAGGATACATTGTGTCATTGGGAAAAGGTGTGGGGTAGATGATTTTATCTGCTATAAATGCAGAAAACTGTTCCGAGATAAAAGGGGGGGGGGGGCAATGAACCAATAGATAGTTCTCAAGTTGGAGAAATGGGAATATCTACAGATATTGCACAGAGGGGCCCGGTTTATACATACCTAAATGTAGGTATCTATACGGTCGACTGTACCTCAAACGTATAGATGAAATAACGTCGGTGCCCGTCAGTATTTTTGAAAGGAGATCGAATAACGTTCCTGAAGGATCTTCAAATGTAGGTGAAGGCGGTGAGGTATCCGGGTGTCAGTAGGTCAAGATATGGAAATAACTAGTAAGGCAGAACACGTAGAACATGAACTTCTTGTATCAAATAACAGTATTGAACTTCCAAGTATTTCCACTGGCAAACCGAGACGTATCGGTGTTACCTGTAGAAAATCCTCTAAATCCCAAAGAATTATTCCAAATGAGGCAAGGTACATTTGTACATCACAAGAAGTTCTAGTTCCTTATGGTGTAAAATGTTGCATCACACATCTACAAAATAATCATTTGAAAAAGGGAAGTCATATTGATATAATAAAATTAAGGAAAATGTCAACGGAATTAACTCCCAACTGAAATAACTAGCATTTTAAACGATGTTCGAAACAGAATGTTAATTTCTTCTACCAAAAAAACTGGACTTTGGAAATCCTTCAAGTTTATCCGATGGTGCCTACATGAGCTTGAAGATTTTGTAACCCGCATACCATCTTTCAGTCGCACACCAATGCGTTCTACTCGCGATGTCGCAGGTTTCGTGTTGACTAAGCTCCGTACAGGCATGTCGCATTCTATTCTTGCTATCGCAATTCAACCTGATTCCTTAAACACTTGCTAAACCCGTAAACTAATTGTAAATCATCGGGGTTTTTTTTTTCTTTCATTCTAAAGAACAAATTACTTTATGCTACTTTTTAAAGTATTGAGCGTATTCAATTAATAAATCCGTGTTTATAAGCAAAATCTACGCTTTATAACCGAAAACGTTCGCGTTGATTCGTGAAAGTTTCGCGTTATAACGCGAAAGTTACGCGGTTATTCGCGAAAGTTTCTCTTTAATTCGCGAAAGTTACACGTTTATTCGCGAAAGTTTTGCTTTAATTCTTTTTTCCTATTCAATATCTATGAAGAAAATTATTTTGCGTATCAAAAGATTTTTTTCTTTCTGGAACATACTTTTTTGCTCGATGAATGTTGCATCAAATTTTATTCATCCCCCTATATTAAAAACTTATAGGTCAAAACGGTGACTGCAAAAATTCATTAAGGAAAATGAAAAGCAATTTTCTCCCGTGCTTGTGTACAGTCAATAGTCCTGTACTGAATTGTGATGCCGTCGTTAACACTGTAATTGTCTTGTGGAGGGTGGAGGATAGTTTTATCCAAATTAAACAACGTATTGTTTAAAAATCGAAATAGTGAAAAAATTCAATCAGAGACACATAAGCACCTTTAGAGACTGATATCGATTGCTCAGCTGTACCTGTCGTTTGAAACCAAGGTGACAGGTTATGGTAGCAGGTAGATCGATTGGGGCCCGCGCCACAGAAAGCAACGGACTCGACAGACGACTGCACGGTGAAACGTTACCTAAACAAGGTAAGCAAAACTCGCAAAAATTACTCCCGGGCACTGCTTCGTAATTCTTATGTTCTGTGGTCATTTGAAACTAAAATGATGCATGTTCGCTAATCAAATTTCCGTCGCATTCACTGATCAATGATGCATAAAAAATACTTGTTTTAAAAAACTAATAATCAATTAATTTGATTTCATAAGAAATCTACATTTCCAACCTATTGGTTAGGTTCAATGGCGGAAATTCGTAGCTATCAACTTGAAACCTCGAGATTGGTTTCCAGGAATTGATATTTTGCAGTGCGAACATACTTTTTGTCTTGAAGGAATATCGACGTTGAGACGGGAATATTTCGCGATTCCGACTTTGTCTTAGTCTTGCACGCATCGTCAGACAGTACTTGTATAAAATTTAGAAGTGAAATACCAGCTAGCATTTTCAATTTTGCTTTTATTAGTTTTGGTAACGGGGCATTGTATCCGACTCTCGCAAGAATTAAGGATATTAATTAACTTTCCCTCGTATTGATTGCCATCTATCTCTATTCACTTTGCCTGAAGAAAAATTGGGGTTACTAATATTCTAATTTCTCAGACATCGTTCCCAGGAGGAATGTTGACGGAACATAGTACTTGGTTAAATAACAATCCACGCAGTACTTCGGCATTGGTCGGGTAGTGACGTGTATTTGACCTACATGTAGCATACACTTTTCAAACAAGAACTACAACATAATAGAATCAACAAGGAAGAATTTTAATCACATGAGAAAGTTCATCTAGCGATATGATGTTATGTGTAATTTTGGTATTTGCGGGCTTGCAGTAGATACACAATTTTCTACGTGACAACTTATCAATTGTAAATCTTGTATTTACTGTCATCCGGTAAAACTGTTACAAGACAAAATGAGATGTGAAGAGTAAAGTCAATTTAACAAAATTATTTTGGGGAAGTTATATACATGTATACAGCAGTTATCATGGAAACACATGATGAAATCAAGCTCATGACTTCGATTTAAAAACGTGTAATATTGGGTATCTTTTGGATACCTAATAAAAGTGAGAATTTTGGTGTCGTTGGAGGTCTGCTTCAGACGAATCATTTATCGACCTTTTCCATTTATTTACAGCGGGAACCCATTACTAGAGATTATCGACTTCCATATGAAACGTTACCAAATCTTTATTTCCAATATCTACATTGAAACATCAATATGTTTAGAAAGACCTATATTATCTTTTATTTCCTGTAATGTGTCGATTGTCAGTTCGGTAAATATTGAATCCTATTCTGCTTTGTTTTCCATTCTAAATGTACAATTGCAAGACAGTCACAACCTTTGATGATTGTCATCCAGACAAAATGTAATTTTTGCCAATGTTTGCCAACCTTTGTAGAATTACATCAAGGTGTTCCGTGAACCACGATTTTTGCGTCATCGGTTTCGGCTCATCTTTATCTTGCCCAAGTTCTTAAAACACAAAAACTTAATTTAAAGAAAACATATCTAATGTCGAGTTTTTGGATAGTTATTTTATCCGAAGACCACAGCTAAATAAATTGATACACTGAGTAACAATACCGCGCAAACTTATTTCTTGGCGGAACACAAATTTGGTGGATTTGGGTGTACAAAGTATGCCATTAATTTTGATGGATAAAATTTTGGTGAACGCTTGTAATTTACTTTTTTTATACAATGTATACGTATACTGATGTATTTAAATTTGGCAATTTTTAGTGTGGTGAATCTTTGTAAATCACCAGAAATAGGCCAAAATTATATACTCGCCAAAAAAGCTACTATACGGTATTCTCAAACAAGTATTTGTTTAGTTCAAGGACCTACTAGATCATTGAAATTGAACGTTAAATGTGCTGAGGAAATTACTTTGATTCATCGAAAAAGCGCGAAAATTGGCACTTGGATGTTTGTCCAATCCAGTTGAAGGCTTTACTGGTGTACTGCTTGATGGTTAGGCAATACTTGTAATATTTGTCCGCTAATGCGATAGTTCTGCATTAAAGTTGCACAGAGCGGATATTGTGTCTCCAGCGATTACTAAAATAAAGACCACACAGCTTTGTATCAAAGAACATTGTTTTATAGTTGGATATTTGATTAGGTTGATTAATATAGACTACGTGTGATATAACTAATAATTGTTTGGAAATGTTTAAGCTCTCTTTATGTAAAATAAAACAGGTTTTCATTTTGCGACCTGAAATATGTTACAACCTGCCGAACCACTTTACTTTAATTCGCACCAATCAATCTAATTTGAACTATTTACTGTACGACATTGTGCCTCTATGATCACGTTTATCGACATTATCAAAGCAAACTATTTTCTAATGATTTGGCAAATACGTCCCTGTTAATCATTCGAATGAATCAAGATATAATGAAGTATTTTCAACTGATTGGATTTTTTTTTTATGACTTACGAAAGTTTAGTATGAGGACAGAAGAATGTCTCTTTACATGAAGATAGTCACAGTTACCGACAGAAGAATGTCTCTTTACATGAACACAGTTACCGACAGAAGAATGTCTCTTTATATGAACATAGTCACGGTTGCCGACAGAAGAATGTCTCTTGATATGAACATAGTCACAGTTACCGACAGAAGAGTGTCTCTTTACATGAACATAGTCACAGTTACCGACAGAAGAATGTCTCTTGATATGAACATAGTCACAGTTACCGACAGAAGAGTGTCTCTTTATATGAACATAGTCACGGTTACCGACAGAAGAATGTCTCTTGATATGAACATAGTCACAGTTACCGACAGAAGAATGTCTCTTGATATGAACATAGTCACAGTTACCGACAGAAGAGTGTCTCTTTACATGAACATAGTCACAGTTACCGACAGAAGAATGTCTCTTTACATGAACACAGTTACCGACAGAAGAATGTCTCTTTACATGAACACAGTTACCGACAGAAGAATGTCTCTTTACATGAACACAGTTACCGACAGAAGAATGTCTCTTTATATGAACATAGTCACAGTTACCGACAGAAGAGTGTCTCTTTATATGAACACAGTTACCGACAGAAGAATGTCTCTTGATATGAACATAGTCACGGTTACCGACAGAAGAATGTCTCTTTACATGAACATAGTCACAGTTACCGACAGAAGAATGTCTCTTGATATGAACATAGTCACAGTTACCGACAGAAGAGTGTCTCTTTACATGAACATAGTCACAGTTACCGACAGAAGAATGTCTCTTGATATGAACATAGTCACGGTTACCGACAGAAGAATGTCTCTTGATATGAACATAGTCACAGTTACCGACAGAAGAGTGTCTCTTTACATGAACACAGTTACCGACAGAAGAATGTCTCTTTATATGAACATAGTCACGGTTATCGACAGAAGAATGACCCGTTGGTCCTTTATATGTGCTCTCTCTCTCTCTCTTTTCTCTCTCTCTGAAGGAACTCAAGACAAGGGCGGATTTAGAGGGGGTTACGGGGAGTTGCAACCCTTTTTGGGTATAAGCCGTTTGAGCAAAATGATCTTCTTTTGCCACTTCGAGCCCTTCTGGGATGGAAAAAGTACATACTTGGGTCAGAACCCCCTCCCTCTTGAAAATTGTCTGTATCTGCCTCTGGGATTACGTGCTTCACGGGTAAGCGCTTAAAGTTCGATGCGATTGATCGGCATGTAATTTATAACTGGACCAAAATTCAAAGGTCAATATCAGGGCATTATGAATACTGCTGGTTGGGGAAGATTGATTCTCGATGTGTTAAAGATCAATGCCTTGGTAAATAAACACAGTGGTCGAATTAAAAAACCCACGACTTATGATAACATTCTTTTTTCCGAAACAATACTTTATGTGCAGCCGTGCAATGTCATCGTCAATAAAGTATACACTTATTTAGACAAACAGTTCAATACAATATTTGCATGCATATAGTCCTTGATTTTGAAATTTTCCCGAAACACGCACGATTTTCATATATACACGAGATAAATATAGTACGACTATTTTAACGGCTGGAATATTCCGACAGAAATGAAAGTAATACATGAGGATATGAACAGCAACGCTTCACGCCAGCATATTTTCCACGAAGCACCAATGCGCTTCATGAAGTATGCTGGTTTAAAGTGTCGCAGTTCATATCCTCATGTATTATCAAAATTGAATTCCATTTCTTAGATGATAACATATATTTTAGGGAAAATTGTACAGTATAGAGAAAACATTTTCCCCCCAATTTGTTGTCACCTTGACGGACCTCAGGTTAGAAAAATGTATTGGTTTGATAAGAGGATCGATGAGTGGACACGAGCAGTAAACTTGCTAGGCTGCAGCATACAGATATACATTTGGGTTCACAGCATAAATTCACTTTTTCAAACATAAATGAAGAATCCACTCTTAAATAATGATATTGAAAAATTTATCTGTAATTACCGTGCGTTTATGCACAAACTTTGCTTATCAAAATTATTACTAATTTGAAACGATTGTGTTGTTCTTAAGTTTGAAAAAGCAAGTGGGAGTGGGGTCAACTAACCCGGCTCGGCTGTTGTGCGCAGTTTTACATACATGTCTGTATACCGAATTCTGCATTTAAGGTACCTCATTATACCAAAATTTTATTTAATGGCTCGTTATATAAAACACCTCCTATGAAGTATGATTTCACCATCAAAAGAGTGATACAAGCTTTCAATCATTTTATATGAATTTTTTGTGATTTTCTCCGGAATGATAAAAAGATGCTTTATTTGCAAATAAGAGATTCTAGAATTCAAATTTAGCTGTGATTTGGCGCATGATATGAATACCTAATAAACCAATAATTTATGAAAATTGAAAATGTTATTTGTTAATATTTTTTAAATCTACTGATAAAATCTTCAAAAGACATGTCAGTTAGAAAAGAGATATATCGAAGCAAAATGACCAAATTTCAGATATTGCACTACATGTATATTCAAACGAGAGAGAGAAAGTACGGATTCCGATCAAAATTGATAGAACTGACTAAAATAATCATATTGTTGCTAATTGTATGCACTTTTCATCAAGAAATTAGTTTCCTTTATGAATTCGTTTAATTTTAAAACCATTTTACATCAAAGAAATGCAGTTTTTTTTACTACTTTTTAGCTCACCTGAGTTGAAAGCTCAAGTGAGCTTTTCTGACCGCCCGTTGTCCGTCGTCTGTCTATCCGTCTGTAAACTTTTCACATTTTCAACTTTTTCTCCAGAACCACAGGGCCAATTTCAACCAGACTTGGCCAAAAGCATCCTTATTTGAAGGACTTTAAAATGTCTTCAAATGAAGGGCCATGTCCCTTTCAAAAGGGAGATAATTACAAAAATGCAAAAATAGGGTGGGGTCATTTAAAAATCTTCTCAAGAACCACTGAGCTGAAACTTACAAGAAAGCTTTCTGACATAGTGCAGATTCAAGTTTGTAAAAATCATGACCCCCGGGGGTAGGATGGGGCCACAATAGGTGATCAAAGTTTAACATACAAATATATAGGAAAATCTTTGAAAATCGTCTCAAGAACCACTCGGCTAAGAAAGTAGAAATTTACATGAAAACTTCCTGATATAGTGCATATTCAATTTTGTTCAAATCATGGTCCCCCGGGGTAGGATGGGGCCACAAAGGGGATCAAAGTTTTACATGCGAATATATAGGGAAAATCTTTGAATATGGGCCAAGGTGACTCGGGTGAGAGCTTGTATCACTCTTTCGATGGTGAAATCATACTTCATAAGAGGTGTCAATGAGCTACCTTAAGCTTTTTAAAATTATGATCCTCCTATGACCAAACTGGTTCGGACAATGCTCCTATGATCAGGTGAGCCTCACTTCTAAATGCCAAGCATTTGTCGAAGGAGCAATCACCACCAATGTTAACGTCTTAGGTTTGACGCGGCCATGTCACAAGTGGAGCTCAAATCCACGACCTCCCGGTTAGGAAGCGAACGCTTCACCATTGAGTTACCGCGAGCGGTTTTGCTTTGCCCGTTAATGCTGTCGCCAAGAAGTCTATTGAACTTGAGATTCTAGACTGTTTAAATTCAAAACCGTTCCATTTAATTATGGATGACATGATCGACGAGAGCACGAGAGAAAGAACAAGTTGCCATGGAGAGAGACGAGAGGGGTCCGATGATCTTAGGCTACACTTGAAAAATACATTTGTCGCTAATTTCACACTACATTTAAATTCTTTCCCAGGTATTGAAACAAAGTAATATTAAGGTGGGTAGGGAATCATAAAAGTGTATCGATTTGTAAACACTTGAAAAGGAACAAAAATATATCTAAATTTAGATTTTAACATTTGAATGATATGTACTTCAATGAATTTTATGTTCAGAGGTAAATCACTACATTTCCCCACAATCCCCGGAGAACACTAGTAACAGCCAGTCTACATTTACCCACAATCCCCGGAGAACACTAGTAACAGTCAGTCTACATTTACCCACAATCCCCGGAGAACACTAGTAACAGTCAGTCTACATTTACCCATAATTCCCTGGGAATACGAAACGCACAGACACTAATATTCCAATGTACGTCAAATCAATCTGCTGAGTCCAGTTTCACAAAACTATATTATGACTAAAGTCTGTCTGAAGACCAACATTTGTCATAAGATCCCTTCATAGTAGTTTCGCAAAACAACCTTAAGACGTCCAGGTATGTGGCTTAGGTCATACTTGAGGTTTCTGCCATTTTTATTTGTCTAAAACTATCTTGTCATCTCTTCTTTTTGAAGAGTTCTTGTCTGATTTCTGAAAGAGGTTATTTTTCACTTTACTTCGTAGGTACATGTGTCGACCTGGTTAGCTCAATGGTGAGATCTTGTAGCTCTCTGGGAAAATATTGGGACAGACCAGAGAGCTACAAATACACCCCTTATAAAACTTTTACATCGCCTTCTCAAAAATTTAATATTGAAATATATTCTAAACATATTTTCACCCTATGCCTGTGTCCAAACATACCTTCAAACATTCATCAAAGCCCTATGCGGCCCGAAAACTCGCAGCTTCAAATGATTTCGTTTGTTGACGTAGGCAGTCAGATCGATCCCGTTCATTTTCATACTCGAACTATTTAATGTCTATCCCCACAAATATTTAGTTGGATATTTTGGATGAAATCATTCCAGTTCGTTTAGAAATAACTGTTTATAAATATTGGCGTGCATTTTGAATTAAATTCACGGCTTTCATTACACTTCGCCATTAGTGGCGGGTGCGAGAACTATAGACTATTCTTTCATAACATATCAGAATTACCTTTCAATACTCAAGATCTACTGTTCCATATAGAGAAGTTATACACCTTACATTATTATTCATCTTCATGATAAATGAAGACCGAATACATACATCTACCTAGAATCGGGTGTATAAAAAATCAACGATTTGACTGGCTACCTAACGGGGCTACATCATTTGAAGCTGTGAATTTTCGGGTATGTAGTGGGAAAATACGTTTAGAACAATTTTGAGACGGTGATGCAAGAATACAACGATGCAAGGCCTCAGTCATGCGCATTATTTCTGCGCCGTAAATCGAAGTTTTTTATAAGTGCCAATTATTTTCACAGAAAGCTACAGATCTCCATCTAACCTAGATAGCAATACAAGGGTCCCGGGTTCGATCTCAATTAATTAAATATTTTCTCCCCTTCTTTGTCACGTACAATAGCTTGTAGCAATATCTATTTATACATTCTTCTATAATGCATTAGAGTTCATTCTACATTTTTACTTGCCACAATCAGGAACTATGTGAAACCTCATTGCACATCTATAGGACACCACCAATTACCTTTAAAAATTACTTGCGTAAAGTGTAAGAGGAGTTCTTTTTTTTTTTTTTTTTTTGACAAAAACATTTTAACCCCCTTTTTGCCCCCTGGGTAAAATTGAAAATTCCGAAACTTTATTGAACATACACAGGACACCACCTATCATATTCCAAAAGATTAATTAATTACTGCTAAATATAAAAGAGGAGGAGGCGTGACAGACAGGCGGACGGACCAGGGTGATAACATTAGAAAGTGCGGGTATAAATACAAAATAATGTGTAAAACAGTATGATTTTTAAATTCCATTCAATCGTTGCAAATAACTAGTATCGTGATATTTCAGCTTCCTATTTAGTTTATTATATACTTTAATGTTTTATATACCATTTAAATTCATTCATGCAATTTAAAAAAGTAAATAAAAGGAAAATATTTTACAATGTAACGAGTATGATACGCAATTTCCGAGTTGCTCAATAGTTCTTTCCCTTTGTGGAACATACTATCGTTTTGACGCGGTGGGTACAAATGCTGCCTTCATTTATTGCCTAAAGGCCGATTATCAGACATCATGCAACCACCCAAACTACATCTAATGGCCTAATTCAATCAATTTTTATTCTTAATATGGTCAATTTAATGTATACCAATGGCTGATATACTTTTATCCGTACTTACATTGCTAGTCTACAGTATATGTATACATCTTGTACCCACCCAAACGTTCAACAGAACACTGAACGTACCTCTATCACAGAAGAGCTGATATCTCGGAAGTTGCGTATTAATGTCATAAGATCTATCTTAAGATAAAGTTAAGATTGTTTTGTGAAGCGGTACTGTCGTATCGTAAGATTGTCATTCTTTAGACACTCTTGTGATCTATCTTATGACAGACAGTTTTATGAAACCTGGCCCTGATCTCTTTTGGTCAACTATTGTTGTCGATTTCAATCGGTAGTTACAGTCCCTGAAACGTTCTTCTTTCCCACTTGAACGGTGAACGCACGGAGAGCACACAGTGAGCGAACAGAAAAATGGTAAAGTAGAACGTATCAGGGACTGTATATGGTTAAAACATTGAACGAAGCAACAGCATTTAATTTGAAATCGAACCCAGTAACTTAGTCTAGTTATAAAATGGTATATCCCTCGTACGTGCAAAAAAGTGCGGAGTCACAGAACTATTCCTCGAGATGGGGACTGGATATTTCAAAATTTTGGGAAATCTTAGGGTTGAGAAGAGGGCATACACACACTTCTGTCACCCCCCCCCCCCTTGAAATTTTCCCCCACAGACCACTTTAACTAAACCCTTTGAGTGTATTTTCAGCTTTTTTGAACCGTATTTACTGTCATATCATTAATATGAACTTTATATTGTAAATTAAATTATATTATAAAATAGATTATTTCATAAAATTTATGACTGATTGATCCTATAATCATGATATTATCAAGGATCTTATGAGATTTATCTCGACAGTAGAGACGAAAGAAATTTTACATTTTAGAAAATGGAGAAGACGATGAAGTTCCAAGTTTTTTTTCTCTATAATTAGAAACAGTTGATTTCTTTTAAAAGTTCCATGTCTGTCTGTTTCTGGCACTCCTTACCGTCACGGTGACTAGGTGCTATCCCACCTTAAGGTCACACGCGATGGTTTTCAATGATATATAAGTTTTCGTGACATTTCATTTGCCTCCTATCTTGTTTCTAAAAAAAACAACAAAAAAAAAAACAAAAAAAACTTGTAGGTTACCAGGCCTGTTTTAGAGTTAGCATGTTTTGATAGTTCCTGGTTGTGACAAGTAAAACTGTAAAGTCATCTATTTTGTATCATTACAGACGGTAGTAAATGGACATTACTAAGTAATTGTAGCAAAGAAGAGGGGGGGGGGGTCTTTGAATCAATGGAAGATCAAACTCGGTACTTTTCCATTGATCTGATCAGGCTGATATACAAAGATTAGTAACATTGTCACAATATCAACTTTAAACCTATTTCAGAAATTATACAAGAACTCTCCATATTGAGGAGATGAAAAAATAGTTTCGGGGGAAAAAATGGAAGAAAGGTCACGAATAATTCCAACATATCTAGAATGACTCGCCAGTTTTTAACGGCTTTCGTTGAAATGAAAATTAATGGTTCACAGGATCGTTTTCTATGATAAACCTAAACTGGTGTGTCTCATCTCGCTTTAGCTCTTTCTCGTAACATAACACACGCCGTTAGTGTTACGTGAGGGGAAACTACATACAAATTATGTCGCATTTTCCAATCGAGTTTCATATGGCTATATGGACAGAAAAGAGACGAGCCAATTTATTTTGTGGCTATCGATCATTGATCTTTTTACAATTTTATTTTCAAGATTTAATGCATAAATGTGCGTTTCATGGTAAGGATATAATGTTCGGTACGGTAAATTATTTATAAAGCGATCAATTCAACATGAATATTTCATCAGCCGTAAAATATATGGAAAGTTGATGACGCAGGTGCACGTCACAGATCCATTGTTTTCTGCTGCTCTTCTGTTTAGTAAAACTTCTGGTTTGTAGTGTCGGATTGATTATAGATAAAACATTCTATTGGATTTTTGGTTCGTGTCGTGTATCTTCTTGTTTCTAGGATCCCTACGCCAGAAATGAACTCTGTATATAGACAATCTACACAATATGTATAACACTTAAAAGATTTTCTTGATTTATCAAATTTTAGCGCACATTTTCATTTTGCAGTACATCTAATAATCTTGCCATCTTTAATAGCTGAAGGTTTACGATGAACGCGCTCCATTGGCCGTTCGGAACACCCATAACCTGTTCCAAATTAATGGTGTGTGCAAGATCATCTATCTCTTCGCATTTAATAGTATATTAAGGTGCAGTCAGAGTTCAAGATGGCAATGAAATGAAAAGAACTCACACGACAAATCTGAAAACAGCAAATGAAACATATATTGAACCGTTTTTCTTTCCTCTTCAGGGACAAACTCGACCCTCTATCGCGTTGCCTTATTCGCCAAGGAGAAGGTTTTAGTAAAATGTACATTTTACATGTATGTGCATTTTAATTTGTTCGGAACATCATTGCGACTGGTTATCTCCATATCTGAACATTGTTAGAGTAGTGGCGGATTTAAGGGGAGGGGGAGGACAGCCGGTCCCCCCCCCCCCCCCCCAAGAATTTTCAAATTTAAGGTCAATCGTGGTATCTTGTTTAGAAAAATGTACTAAACGATAATAGAAGCAATAATTTCTTCCACTCCCAGAGAAATAAATGAAAAAATCTTTTGATTTCTTGAATTACTTTATTGGGAGAACTTGATTTTTTCCAAAAACCTTAAAAATTTGCGTCTTTATTAATTTCACCTTATTAAAAATGATAGAAAGTAGTACAAATGGTTAAATAGGAGACATATTTCAAGCCCAATAAAATCTGTAAAATCCCTGAGCTTCTGGGGGCTTCGCCCCTTGGCCCCCACCAGTGCTTCAACCAGACCCCCTGCCTCATAAATTGGCGCCCCCCGTAACCACAATTCCTGGATCCGCCCCTGTGTTAGATTACTGGGAAGGGGGAGTGTATATTTGAAAAGAAAAGTCTTCTGCAGCTGGTAAAACAATACAAAAGGCCCACAGGCCTTATCGGTCACCTGAGTATCACTAGCCTCAAGGGCTTTCATAGTACAAAATTTCCTGTTCTGCATATCTATGTTAAATTATCTAAAAAGTAGGGGATGGTCTCCGCTCTCTCCACATCATGAATAGGACGGGGGGCTGTGTGGAGGTTAGGGATGATCCCTGCTCTCTCTACTGCACGAACAGGACGGAATATAGTATGGTGGCCAGTAATGATCCCCACTCTCTCCACATGAACAGGACTGGGTACAGTGTTGACATCGGGATGATCCGCTCTCTCCACACCATGAACAGGACGAAACACAGAGTTGAGGTCGAGGAAGCAGCGTAGACTTTTCGCATCTTGGTCAAGAATGTTCGGGATATAAGCGCACATTGAGAGGGCTCAAAGTCTTTCCTGCTGAGCTCTCGATATACATACGCTCACAGACCGGAGACTAGGAGAGGGAATTGGGGTCTTAGGTTAATGTCATTTACATCGATGAGAGTGTAGTATCGGGGGGGTTGGGGGGTTAGGTCCGGATTATATCATGCAGTTGGTAAAATAACAAACTGAAAGAAGAAAAGACCGAGGGGCTGTAAGCTCACAAACGAGATGACGCGAGATTTGAGTATTCCCGGTGACAAACAAACCTTTACGGTTTGCATGAAATCATACCAGTTGGAAATATCCTGCAGTTTTTATCGTTTTTTGGCCGATGCAAAGAAATGGACGTTATGTGGAAAGTTGTGCAGTAAGTATAAATGCATTCAAATACCGGTAGTAAACTTGATTTCCATTAAATAATAAATATCTTGGTTTTGTTTGTTACCACATCTAGGGCCTTCATTAATCATACCGATCATCAGTGTTCAGTAAAATATACGCTCAAGTAGATCGAAATAGGTTTACATTTATTTATTTACAATCCACAAATCAAAATGTACACAGTTATACATCACATGCAGTCACGCTTGAAATTGTATAAATCAAATGTTTATAGAGGGAGGAGCATGATTTTACGATCTATAGAGAGAATTTTTACGAAAAACATTCCAGACACAGCAGTGTAGTACTCTTTCCATATACAACACGACTTCATCACTGATTTCTTATCGGCATCGCGCGTACATAATCTTGATTAGCTGCAATAATTTAGCCCTAGTCTCCTTTAAAGGGGGGGGGGGGGGGGCGTCAAAGTAAAAAACTCGGAGAGGGCTACATTATTGCAGCTATACCTTGATAAATGTAATAATTACACAATTTTCAAAAAGAAGTGATAGTATTTAATATTATAAAACAATAAATTGTTTTAGAAAGTGGATTCATTGAGATTCGGTTGGTACTTGGTGAGGGGGTATACTTTGATAACATGATACGCTATGTTTTAGAGTTGTACAATTGTACTGCTGGTTTATTGGGAATATTATTATCAAACAAACCTTCTCCATCCGTATTGAAGTTTTCTATCCTCTCTTCCTAAACCAGTTTCAGATTGTTTAAACAGTTTTGTGTATAGAAAAGTATTAGTTTATACCAAATTCAAGTATGTGGCTTTAACTTAAGACTAAGTCTTACAATAACTTCCTTGAGATAAAGAGAAACGTATTGTATGAAAATTATTTTTCTTCCAATTTTTTAAATTTAGGTTAGATGGATCGATGCCATTGAGACTAATGTCTTGCAATATTCTTGGACACCTTGATATCCAGGCCATGACATACAGTTCCTGAAAATGCTGACATACCGTCCAAGCAGTGACTGGTGTAACACCGAATGGTGCAATCACTTATTTTTCAACTTTGAATACAGGATTAACATGTGCTCCACAGCAAAGTTGCTGCAAAACCCACGGCTGGAAAACGGTTTAGGTGTTCACCATCTGTGATCACTTACCACAAGGTGTGTCCTTGAACATTCCAGCTTTTATATCCTTAAGAGGACAGTTGGCTTATAAAAAAGTTGAACTGTGTTACATAATAGCCAGGGGAGTTTTTACGTCAAGAGGGCTAAAGAAAGGATAGAATCCACATGCCAGCAGTCTACGAGCCAATATCAACCAAGATAAATATGTGCATGGGATGCATTAAACAGTATATTAAATATTATTAACTGTTTATTCAACAGTAATCTTTTATTAACTTTTTCTGGAGTGACTACTTTAAAAGTACAATGCTCTACATGTTCATATCTTCGGGAATTTATAAATAAAATAAAACTCATGTGTCAAATAGTTTAGTATAAATAAAAAATGCACTACTGATTGTTATTGTTTTACTAAGTATATTTTATCAATACATGTTGATTTTGAATTCATTCAGGAATGGAAATATTAGAAGTATAATTCTGTTAATGGTATGTGTCCATTCAGAGTCCTTTATGGTCCCAGATAATTCTGCAGTCAGCTGTTGTTCAAATAATCAAGTTGCAGCAAGAAAATTCTATCACTTTGCAATGTTCTTTGTCCACTAAGAGTCCTTGATGATTCGGATAACTTTGCATGCAGTTGGCTGTAGTCCAAACAATCAAGACGCAATAATTCATATTGCACAAAATCTGGCCCTGTATTAGGTGATCGTAAGGATGGCTTGACTTGAGGGAGTAAATTCTCTTCCTGTATTCTAAATGTAACGAAAAGTTTATTATATAATGTACAGTGAAGCCTATAAAAAGAGAATTCACAATAAAGAGCCAAACATGAGAAATGCTTACAAGGTAAAAATCGTTACACTGTGTACCGCTTTATCTATTGTTAACTGTGCTTCAGAGAAAGTACTCTTCACTTCAACTATATATAACTGTTAGTAACATTTTTCTATTAGTATATATAACTGTTAGTAACATTTTTCTATTACTTGAACCACTAGTATATACCACACGCATGAGAAATATTACAAAGAAAATATTGGTGAGCTCAGAAATTAATTCAAGACTTTTCTGATGCTTAACATTTTTTTTTCTATCTGGCTGTAAACAGTCGTTAATTATACAGAAGATATGCATTTTACAAATTCTCTGCCACATTATTGGAAGGAGCCACCACTGAAATTACTCTCTCTGGTGTTTGCCAACTGATATCTTTAGACAAGAACTACCCCCCACCCCGCACTGTAATTTTGTGCTAAATATATAAAAACTTAATCAAGCCATAGATAATCAAGTTATCTTAATAATACCAATTTCTCCAAATTGCTTAAATGATAATGATAAAAAAAAATATCCAGTGATGTAATAGGCCATAGTATAACCACAACCCCCCCCCCCCCTCAATTTTAGCCACATCACAAAATTATTTACTTGAGTTACATTGTACATTTGTATGTCAATTATCAACAATAACAGGCCTAGGAAAGAGAAGAAGTTGAATTAAAAGTATAAATGAATTGCGTAATTATCGAATAATCATTCATGAAGATGAAGGTATACTTGCAGTTACCTGGTTACTTTATGCAACTTGTTCTCCATCGACACTTGAACCACAGCATTGACAATGTACGTCAACTTGTTAAACAAGGACATAACAAATGGTTGTGGTACATAGCGTTCTCTGATTTACGCATAAGCGTTGGTGTTTTCGGACGTGTAGTTGGCCCAATTCTATATACTCGTAATACTGGAATCGGATTTGTTTGTCACCAGAAACGCTTCACTGGAAGTGACGAGAAACGAGACTTACAGCCCCCGATGTGGATTTATCTTAACGATTTTTCAAGTCGTCTGTTTGTCAAAGAATGCCAACGGAAGAAAGAAGTATCGTGATATTTCAAATCCCAAGTCCGATATCTTTAAAAGGCTCTTGAATAGAGGAAACGCGGAAGAATACATCATTATATCTTACCTCAGTTTACGAAGAAAGATTGGTCTACTGTCTGATACAGCTGGAATTGATAAGAAATTAAGCGGGAATTTTACGCGAACATGCCTAATCAAATAAAGATGACCCGTACGTGATTTATTGATAGTATATAGTTAATCTTGCATGGACCATCTAGTCAATATTGTAAATCAGCTAGTAAGCTAGTTTGTGGTCAAGAAATGTCCGCGGCTCCTCGTCCACAGCTAGAAAGCTAGTTTGTGATCAAGAAATGTCCGCGGCTACTCGTCCACAGCTATAGAAAGCTAGTTTGTGATCAAGAAATGTCCGCGGCTACTCGTCCACAGCTATAGAAAGCTAGTTTGTGATCAAGAAATGTCAGCGGCTACTCGTCCACAGCTAGAAAGCTAGTTTGTGGTCAAGATGTTGAACTAGAACACATGGCACGTAGATTGAACGAAAAGAATACAGAAATTGATAATTTGACAGAGAGGATTGCGAATTTTTCAACTAAACTAGGCAGATATGAAGGTGAAATCCTCAATGGAAATAACAGTTAAACAGTCCAGTACAATTTGAAGAGAAGTTTATTCTAACTCAAAACAAACTAGATGTACTTCTAATCGGAACTTTAAACGTCAAAGACATCAAAGAAGATAAACTGTCTGGGATAGTTTACAAAATGAAAACAACATTAGATGAAACTGAATTTATTTGGGAACATCGGGGTTCACCCTAGGTCCTTATATTGTACTAATTAACAAATTACTTAAAATCCATGCCACCTAATGAATAAGTAGATGTCATCTTATCCAAATGGCCTGTGACGAAGATCAATCATTGTTAGTGGTTTTACACCAAGAGGAGAAAATACTTAGTATAAGTCAAATGGCGGAATAGTGGCTGAAATACACTATGTTGATCACTGGAACATGTTATCCAGAGGAAATCCAAACCCCGGTATACTAGTCAAGGATAATGCCACTTGTTACAGGCCAAAACATATGAAGTGGAAGAACAATTCTGTGCTGGGAAGGTCCACAGAAACTTAGAATTCTACCACGGTTATTGCAAAGATCAGGGGAATGCCACTGTCATTATTCTGCGATATACTTTCATACGTTCTAACTGATTATGAAATATAATTGATATATCGTCGACTGACCAGTTTCGGTGACCTTGGTGACAAACCGCGATTTTTTCATAAATCACTTGGATTAAATAAATAAATAATACACCCACCCTTCAAGTAATTCCTTTACTTTCATCCAAAAATTCCAACTACATTGGCTTAAATTGAATATATTTTCGTAACAAAAAACATATCACTTTGTGCCCTAAAACGGTGACGTCACCTATTTCGGTGACCATTGTTAATATAGGCTCGCCAAGAGTTTGTAACTGTTAAAACGTATATACAGGAGGAATGTGCAGCTAAACGTCAATGAATAAAATAACATAATGTAGAATTCTAAACTTTTGATATACTTTATATCAATTTGAAGGTTTGCTTGAAAAAGTAATAAGTAAATGGGCTTATTTTTGGGGTGTCTGTGTTGATTTTTTGCGTCTGTGTTGATTTTCTGGTAGTTCATTTTCGGGGAAAAAAATTGAAGGCGTACTCTATATATGTTTGCAAACACTACGGCGAAATTGATGACGCAATCTATACCCGGAAACGACAACACTCACACGTAAACGAAAGGTCACCGATTCTGGTCAGTCACCGAAATAGAGCAGTCGACGATTTATCTCACTTGCATTTCGTGTTTTGCTAATACAACAAAGTCAATAGCTGAAAATTTAATTATGTAATTAATCAATATATGTTGAAAAACAAATTTATAAATGCTGAAGAATATTTGTCAATCAATATAAATCAATCATCTGCATTCTGAGATCTATACACATGTAAACAAACATGGCGATGCACGTAGACAAGTTGACGTATGTGTAGTTTTCTTGGACTGTGTATTCAAAGCAGTTGATATAATCCGTTAGCATCAAACGAAATACTTGAAATATATATTTTTCCAGAATATATCTAGTATATTCTACCATCTTACCTTTTTCGTAAGCAAAAAAATGTAGGCCTAGTACGTTTCTGAAACTCATGACGTCACAAAGTAACCTAATTGGTAGCTGTATTCATGAACGATCGGCTGTATATTTCTGAGTCGTAGTAGGTAGTAGTTACCCCATATAATGTTGTTGGCTATATACAGATAACCCACACTTTTAACAAAAGAAAGCACGCCAAACTATGGTACAAAATAGAAATAAAGTTCTTGTTTTTGTGGATGATGCAGGGTAATTCCGGAGGTAATCTGCAACACCCATAAAAACAAGAACTTTAGTTCCTAAGTAGACCGTACAACACCCATAAAAACAAGAACTTTAGTTCCTAAGTAGACCGTACAACACCCATAAAAACAAGAACTTTAGTTCCTAAGTAGACCGTACAACACCCATAAAAACAAGAACTTTAGTTCCTAAGTAGACCGTACAACACCCATAAAAACAAGAACTTTAGTTCCTAAGTAGACCGTACAACTCTGTGGATTTTGTCGACATCACAGATACTAGACCTTTTTAAAATTGTTACAATTTGGAGAAACAACATTTTATTTTCATAGATTGTTTAGTTTGATGTTTTAATAGTTGCTGCCTGATCAGAAGTTAAAATATGCCCTTGATCACTTTACAATTTATAGATTATTTGCACTTGACACGACATGAAACAGTAACTTAAATTATTTGTATTCCAAGAGCACAATCCCTGGGTGACAATTGTCAATAGTCCTTGAAATGGGCACTATGGCAAACAAGACAACTGCGAAATTTCTCTAAGAGGTTGCTGTCATATGCTACAGTGTATTTCAGATACAGGTGTTTTGTTTTAATTAAGCTTTGTGAACTTGTGCAAACGTAGAGCGTGTGCAGCAGTAGTAATTACGCGTAATCATATAGAAACGCCTGGGGACAACATTTCCAAGAGAATTGGCATTTTAAGAAGAATAGGGTATTTTATGTCAATTGATGCACTGTTGAAGATTTTTAATGCTATGATTTTTTCGTAATTTTACATATTGTACAAAATGGAGCAATCCAAGAAATGCTGAAAATGTAAATAAGATTTTCATATTACAAAACTGAGCTGCAAGGGTCATTCTTAACATCAGAGTTTACACAACTTGACTGATTGCCTCTATCAGACTATGTTGTCTAAAGAAAAGTCGCATGGATTAATGTCAGACTATTTAAATGGTACAAATATGCACTAAAAGTTAACCAGAGGCAAACAAGAAATTCTAATTCAAATGAACAGTTTCAGGTAGCAATATAAGTACATTTTTCAGAAACTCAATAAGGGTACTGTGTTTTAAAGGAAGTTATCTTAGAAATTATCATACTTTTTAATGTCATTTTGTACTTATTTCTTAAATTTACTTTATTTCTTTTAATCTGTGGTTTTACTAATACGAGTGCACATGTATGGTACATGTACATGCAGAACCATATTAAAAACTAGCATTGTTGCTAAATATATCATCCTGGATAAATAAAGGTTTATTATTACATAGTAATTTTTGTAATGTATTGTTTATTTATAGATTATTTGCATTTGACACAAGGTGAAACATTTTTTCCAGAAGCACAGTCCCTTGGTGTTACTTGTCAATAGTCCTTGAAATAGACACTGCACTATTTACATATACATTAGATAACATAGTACAATCCTGATACTTTTCAGGATTTTCTGTTGTGAATTCTAGTATTGTTTAGATATATAACGCAAATACGTACATACGATATAAATATCAATTTACATTTTAAATAGTTTTGCCTTTGATATCTGTATAAATTTTTAATGATTAGAATTTCCTTACGAGTACGCCGCAATTGTAAAAATTGCGCGAATGAATACAGAACTACTTGATAAATATATTTTATAACAGCCGGGAATTCAGATAGATGTGGAATTCATTTCTGAAGTATACAAGGCAATGATTGATTGATTGATTGATTGATGTTCTACGCCGTTTTTGGCAATATTTCAGCCATTTTACCAATTTTATGAGCATACTGTGAACATACTGAACTTTTAACATGTTTACAATATAGCACTGAATCATTAATACGCTAGAACATATACGATAGTATTTACACCTGTTTGTAAACAATTAAATAATTAAATTGTAAATAATCCTATATCATTCTAGAACACGAATCTTTAATCTTGAGTCTTGATACAAGAAAAAGATCTGAGTCAGTCTGAGTGTAGATGTGTTTGTGGAATGTAGGTGGTTTCATATCAAAACATTCAGACAAAACAAATGATCCAAGTTTCATTAACCTTATTTATATCCAAAGATGATTTAGTAGTTCTAAACACACCTTGGTCCTAATGACCCGGGCTCATTTTACACAGGAGACTTACAAATCAAAATAATAGGTACTTTGGAGGAGTAGAAATCCTTATCAAAAACATGAGATCCTATATTTTATGGTTTTTGTTTGGTTGGTTTTGTTTGGGGCTTGTGGGGGGTTCCCGCCTTTCAATGGTTAAACCTTCGCAAACTGTTTTATGGTTTTGATATTTATTTCTATACGTGTCGTTCATTATCTTCCGTGTGCGTCAACATATACCCAAGGACATACACTTGATATTCTGCACAACATTGACAGAGATATTGAAAATCTTAGCGATAAAAGAGTCATTATGTTTATGTGGCGAGTTCATTGCTAGAACTGCAATTTCAATGCTAGAACTGCAATTGTCGGTTGATTTCACTCATATGGAGACATCACCATTGCCGACGAAAGGCTGCAAAATTTAGGCCTATGCTCGGCGCTTACGGCTTTTGAGCAGGGAGGGATCTTTATCGTGCCACATCTGCTGTGACACAGGATGTCAGGTTTTGCGGTCTCATCCGAAGGACCGCCCCATTTAGTCGCCTCTTACAGCAAGCTAGAGGTACTGGGGACCTATTCTAACCCGGATCCCCACGGGTTAAAACTGCAATGGATTCAAACTTTATTAGTGATAATGATGATAAATTTTCAACAGTGATAAAACCATGCAACAAAGATACAGAAAAGACCAAAAACCTAGAACAGTGATACAACCATGCTACAAAAAAGAGGAAATAGTAAAATATTGTAGAAATTTTAATATATTGAAAAGCAATATATCGGCTGTATAAACTGTTGCCTCATTCAGAAGTCCTGTAAAGAAAATGAGCCTCAAAATGACAATTCAAGGACCTGTGTTACATTCAAAAATAACTTTGAAAGATAGCACTCTCCCGCTGATCAGAGAAAAAGCAGAACTATGAAATCAATTTTGCATTTCTGTTGATGCACTAAACATTGAACAGGGGAGATACTGTACAGGACCCCCTCGTTTGTTTGATTTATGCTCTCGGTGCACTCTGAAGGAGGCTGAAGAGGAACTTCATTTTGTACTAGATTGTCCAAAATATAACAACATGAAAGGTTACAATTAATGGACACTACATGTACATGTATATGAAAAATCAATTCAAACTTTTATTTCATAACACCTGCTGAGAAATTAATGGAGTTTTAATAATGAAAGAAAATGTGTTTTGTGTTTGCTATGAAATTTATTTTTGAAAACGTTAAAAACAACAATTTGGTATAATATAGAGCATATTATTATTGATATTGGACACAATGTAACTTGATTATCTGTTACACTGTACATGAATATTCATGACAATTTGAAATCCTCTTGTGATTTTACTTTGCATTGATGATTCCGACAGTTTCTTATTTTGTTCTGAACTAAGGTAGAAATAGACGCCTTCCGGGGTCTTTGATTGGTCAATAAACAATTGTAGAATTAAAAAAAAAAATTATTTCCCTTTAAGGGAGCGCCTCCTCCCCTCGCATCTTTCTAAGAAAGATCCCCTCCCCTCCTCTTTCTTACGTCATCTCTTTCGACATCTGTGCGGTAGTGGAACATGAATGTTTAAGAACTTATATCTCAGGAACAAAGGAAGTATGAATTCTCAAGTCTCTACTAATGACGTACATTTGAAATGTGCAAAAATCCATTTTGAAAAATATGCTTTTGGAAATACATGTATTTACATTCTAATATGTAAGAGGTAACTAAATGGTGCGGGCCTTCGGGTAAGACCGCATAAACCGAGGCCCGTGTCAAAGTAGGTGTGGCACGATAAAAATCCCTCCCTGCTCAGAGGCCGTAAGCGCCGAGCATAGGCCTAAATTTTGCAGCCCTTCACCGGCAATGGTGACGTCTCCATATGAGTGAAAGATTCTCGAGAGGGACGTTAAACACTAACAACCACCCAATCTAATATGCTTTTGTGATGGTTCATTGGATGATAGTTCGCAATGATAGCACAATGCCACATTAAAGAATAACTTTGACGTCATAATGGCAATTCGACGAAACATCCATACCTATTTCCTGGTTGTTCCGACTTGTTAACTGACAAGCACGGAGAGCCGTAGGGAATCGGAAATTTCAATGACACCTTTCAATAATATGTAAATGTGAGCGCCATTTTTTTGCATCTGTTGTGTTTATGAGACACGGACATGCGTTATATCTACCTGCCGCTGCGTATTACAACCATAATAGAGCTCAAAGTTAAAAAAAAAAACCTTTTAGAATTCTTATGCTTTTTGGTCAGTACATCTATTTATTTGCCAGTACATCTACTAATTTGTATACATCTCTATAAGATTCTGAGGTCATGTATCTGTCCCCCTTCTGTTTGCCTCCCTTGGAAATGAAGCTATCCTATATATATTACAATACAAGTAGATACCATGTTCCCCCGCAATTACCCAGCATCCCACTCGACCTTTAAATCGATGGCTTTAAAATGTTTATTGTTTTTACGCAACATATTCCTTTTATATGATTTATTCTCAAATTGCAAAACAAATATGTTTTGTTTCCTCTTCCCTTGATATATAAAAACATGAAAATAATCATTAGACATAATGTATCTTTTGATATAATTTTTATTCATAGCCAAAACAAAAACGGAATTAAAAAAATCGGCGGAACGTAAATCGGTCTGTCCAATGTTGTGGAGTGCATTGTTTGAGAAGTTGACTCCGCGTGTTTGATGATGTGAGATGCTTATGTCTTTATCTTTTATAACAATCCCATTCATGTGTCTACGGTTACTTGGGTATATACTTCAGAAGAAGCGTTAATCGGTGCGAGACAGAGATATTTCTAGTGTATTGACATCTCTCCACACAATCCCGGATCAATACGGTTCCAGCGCTGAATTGTTGGTTTGAATTATTCATACAAACGTTTCTACCTCTATGTAAAGTTTTGTTGAATCGATCTCTCTTTAAAATGAAAAAAAAATCTATCATTTCAGGTAGTCAATACGCCATTGTACCAGCCGCGCCATCTTGGTTTGGAAAAGAAGGCAAGGAGGATTTTCGATATCGAACACACAAAAAAATAATAATGTAACTAAATAACAGAATTAAGGCAAAAGTGGTTTTACTTCAAAAAAGTGGGATAAGACTTTTGAACACAAACACGAAGACATGGCAAAGAAAAAAGAAGGATGTTGTCGGAAATTCATGAAGTTTCTTTTCTCTCACGTGGGACTGTGCGTTCTGGTGGCGCTTTACTGTGTAGCAGGCGGATTCATATTCAGACACTTAGAGCAAAACAACGAACAGCAGATCTGCTACGATTCCAGGAACGAATATGTTCCCATGGAGAACAAGACTCTATCGCAGATGATAAGTGTAATGACGGAAAACGAAGGCAACTCAAACAAAGACGTCATGACGATCCAGCTCAAGAGCATCTTGGAGACCTTCCGAGACAACAGTATCGCCATTGGTTATGGAGGTGATTCCTGTGGGGACTACGGCAAGGAAGGGGGTCCTCCGTATAAATGGTCCTTCCCAGGAGCTCTCTACTTCTCTGTCACCGTCATATCAACCATAGGTGAGTTGAATTGCCACCATTTAACAGTCATAAATGAGGGATTTTGCGCCATTTGATCAGTTGTGATAGGTATGATACTGTTTTAACCAAAACCCAGATCTCATTATTTCTTCCTAAAGTCAACATTTCACGCTAACAGCGAATTAAATCAGTTAAACGTCATATGAACAAATGCGGGAACTCTTATAAGCGAAAAGGAAGCAATCAGCGGCAAAGCCTCGTCTTAAATGGTATACATGTATCTTAGAAACAACCAATGGCAAAATCACCTGTATAATGGTCCTTAAGTACATTAGTAACAACCAACATGAATACATCGCGTCAAATTAGTTGTAGATAACTTAGTAACAGATAACGGCAAAACTTCGCATCAAATTGTTCGTAGGTAACTTAGTAAAAACCAAAGGCAAAACCTCCGTCACCAACTGGTATGTGATCAACCAACTACAACAAAATCGGCATGTCATCCATCTGAAAGATTTCAAACCAATAGATATACTCGCGTTAGATTATTCTTGACTTGATATCATACCGACACATTGATAGGACATAAAGACTAAGATTCCAACAGATGATAGGACGCGATAATTAACATAACATTACATGATAGGACGCGAGGATTAACATCCAAAATGACAGGACGCGAGGATTAACATACTGTTACATGATATGACGCGAGGATTAACATACCGAAAATGATAGGACACGAGGATTAAGATATTGTTACATGATAGGACGCGAGGATTAACATCCAAAATGACAGGACGCGAGGATTAACATACTGTTACATGATATGACGCGAGGATTAACATACCGAAAATGATAGGACACGAGGATTAAGATATTGTTACATGATAGGACGCGAGGATTTACATCCAAAATGACAGGACGCGAGGATTAACATACTGTTACATGATATGACGCGAGGATTAACATACCGAAAATGACAGGACGCGAGGATTAACATAACGATATATAATAGGACGCGATGATTAATATACCGTTACATAATATGTCGATTAGATTTATCCCTGTGATTCGATATTTAGATATTTCGACGACGTTTTGTCCATTATTAATAATAACTTTCATTCATATGTCGATTCGATATATCCCTGTGATTCGACATTTAGATATTTCGACGACGTTTTGTCTATTAATAATAATAACTTTCATTCATATGTCGATTCGATATATTCCTGTGAGCTCGAAATAAAAGACAACACAGAGTCGTCCACTTCTGCTTCATACTTAAATATTTTATTGGAAGTAAATATTAACGGCAAACTGACAACTCAACTGTATGACAAACGGGATAATTTCAGCTTCTCCATCGTCAACTTCCGATATCTATATGTAGCAATATTCCATTATCACCTGCATATGGTGTTTATATCTCTCAACCGATTCGATACGCAAGAGCTTGTTCTGCGTATGGTCAGTTTTTAAATCGAGGCAAGCTACTGACAAACAAGTTGAAGATACAGGGGTTTTAACAGTCTCGATTGAAGTCAGCATTTCGCAAATTCTATGGTCTTTATAGCAATCTAGTTGGTCAATACAACCTACGTATCACTGGGTCAAATGCTGTCTGACGTGTTTCATATCGATTGTTAGGCCGTTCTTGGCACACTGATTTTGACTACGGATAATTCCGTTTACCTGATAAGGATATAGGGCTCACGGCGGGTGTGGCCGGTCGACAGGGGATGCTTACTCTCCAAGGCACCTGATCCCACCTCTGGTGTGTCCAGGGGTCCGTGTTTGCCCAACTATCTATTTTGTACTGCTTATAGGAGTTATAAGATTGATCACTGTTTGTTATTTTCACCTTTCATGATAGGATTCTAGGATTAACATATCGAAAATGACAGGACGCGAGGATTAAGATACCGTTACATGATAGGACGCGAGGATTAACATACTGTTACATGATAGGACGCGAGGATTAACATACTGTTACATGATAGGACGCGAGGATTAAGATACCGTTACATGATAGGACGCGAGGATTAACATACTGTTACATGATAGGACGCGAGGATTAACATACCGATACATGAAGGACGCGAGGACTTTCCATTAAGCTGACATAAGGAATTGCCAAATTCACATCTCATCAAGCATAAGCAAATTAATCCTATGTAAAATACATGTCGGTAAGCAGGCAGCCAACAACAAGTCTACATGTTAAATCGTCTATCAGGAAGTTATCGACCATTGACAAGTCCTTACGTCAAATCTGCCTTCGGTAAGTTATCAATTGAATGTAAGTCGTTACGTCAAACTATACATCGGTATGTTATCAATTAAATGCAAGTGGTTACAGCAAGTTCTCGCGTTAAGTCACCGTTAGGTAAGTTAGACGTCCCTTTAGATGTACTCTGGGTTTAGTCAGTTGTCATTGTAGGTCTGCTTGATAGTATATTCTTCGTGCTACGTAACAAATCCAATTCTTTATTTCTAGACTCAAACACATTTTGATCAAGTGAGAGACGTGTCTTGTTACCAGCTTGTTCATTTTTATAAATATCATAAAAGTTATGATTTGGAAGGTGGGGCTTCGATATAATGGTCAAACTTAACATATCGAGTCGCAAAGGGTTGGATAAACATACTAATAGCTACTTTAAACAGTGGATTGCATGCATTTGGGTTCTCTCTCTCTCTCTCTCTCTCTCTCTCTCTCTCTCTCTCTCTCTACCTCTCTCTCTCTCTCATGCCATATGTCCTTGGTTATCTATCATTTTTGTATCGCAAGTGACGAGGTATTTCATTACAAAATACATACGAATAATTTTTTAATCAAACAAACTGCATGTAATTAACATCCATCTAATACATATTCATATGATTAGCATTATACATATTCATAAAATTAACATAATATATAAATATTCATATGATTAGCATAATATTTATATATATTATTCATAAGATTGACATACTACATATAATGTTACATATCAGAGGCGGATTTCAAAAATTATCAAAAAGGGGGATGGGAATCATGCAGCCCGACTTAGTATCTTTTCCGCCCGAAAGTGGAAGGATTGAAAAGGTCAAAATGACAAAAAATTACCATTTTGTGTTTCAAATATTCAACCAAAGTGCAACCCCGTATCCCCGTCTAGATCCGCCACTGTATATTTATATGTAATACATGTACAATGTATACATATGATTAGTATTTGCATATATTGTACATATTCTGGAATATGATATGCACTTAGATCTGTGGACTTGTAAGTGAATTTGAAGAATTTTTTACATCCTATTGATCGCCCTGTCATGCTTGGGTTGGTACATGATTGTGTTTATTGTTCTGGGAGAAGAGACACAAGAAAAATCTATATACGGCTATATATTGAAATATTTTTACTACTTAAAAATTGATTTTTAAAACAAAGGCAGTACAGAAATTCCGTCGTTGCGATTAAAGATTAAAGTATCGATCATGCAAACAATTTCATACCCGCATTCATCTCATCAACAGTAATTCATTTGATATTTTCAACACTTTTCTAATTAGATGTTTCATTTTTTTTTCAATCGTGTTCATTGTCAGATACAGACATTTTGTGAATATCAATAAGGATACACTTCGAATGTATGATATTTCTTATTCTTAGTAGCTCAAACATAATTGAAGTTGTAAGGTAATGAGGTTGTAACTACTGCAATATGACACATTTATACACGAATACGTTTCTTTTAATTTGATGAAAATCTTCAAATTAAAAGAAACGTATTCGTGTATAAATGTGTCATATTGCAGTAGTTACAACCTCATTACCTTACAACTTAACTACCTTAGAATATTAGATAATAGAAATATTTCTTTCTTTAATCAATAATAATGATACGGTAGTGCACATTTATGCCCCCATCGATTTGGCCAGACATTTTTTTTTTATCCTATCATGTCGTTAGCTGTGATCATATACTTTCTCATTAATCGATTAATGAATGCAAATATTACATCAAGTAATTGCCGACATTAATGCAAAATCACTCCACATGTTTGGTACCACATCATATGAACACCCCCCTAAGATTTTAGGAGCTTTGAGAATCTCGCATATAGTCATACACATTCGGTTTACAAAGAAGTTCTGATTCTAAAACTTGTTTCAGGAGACAATTTACATAACATTGCTCATTCAACCCAACTTTACAAAACGATCAATAAAAAAACGTTAATGACGATTTTATAAGTCCATCCTTTTAATCTGAATTAAAAAGCATCGTCTGTTTACGCCAGAAAGCACTTGCAAGTTGCCGTCAAAACGAATGTCGTCATTTGTTCAGCAGGAACCGCTGTTGTATTGCTACTTATCTTTGGGAAAACATCTAAAGTACGCGTTGCACCGGATATCATTACGTTTTTACGTTATTATTGACGCTGCTGATAAGAAAAAGGCTAGTTCAAAATTGTCCTCAATGTTAGCAACAAGTCAAAAGAAGAATTCATTTTTCTCAATCATCCAAAATTCACTAGTCGATTAATATTATCGTTTAAAACCTTTTCATTTTTAGGTTATGGACATATCGCACCCAAGACATTCTGGGGCCGGTTGGTATGCATCGCTTACGCCATGTTGGGCATTCCTCTGATGTTACTCTGTTTGGCAAACATCGGCGAAGTGCTGGCGGACATATTCAGATTTATATACGCCAAGATATGCTGCTGTGGCTGCTGCCGAAAGAAGGACAAAACCAAGGTCGTGCAGATCAAACCCGTGGCCCAGGAACCGAACTGGAACAGCGACAAATCCAAAATCATCACGGCGGCCCCTCCTATGGGGACCAGTGAATTCAGCAAGATCCCGCCAAAGACTCCAGACAGCATGAAAGGAAACGACACCGGCAAGCCAGTCAAAATCATCCCGCTGGACATCAAATCCTTCAAAACGCAACAAGAACTCGCCAACCGATCTCAGCAAGTCCGAGGAGAACCAATGATTATGGACGACGACAGCGATGATGAAGACGATGATTTGGACGAGAAGAAGATAACAGTTCCTTTGACCGTCACGATGATTGTCATCGCGGGATACATTCTGGGCGGCGCCATGTTGTTTGGTCTTTGGGAGACTTGGGATGAACTTCAGTCTGCGTATTTCTGCTTCATCACGCTCAGTACCATTGGGTTTGGTGATGTTGTTCCGGGAACTGATTTCGACAACCCCCAGCAGACAGCACAGCTCATTCTTGGCGCCATTTACGTGCTCTTTGGAATGGCCATTCTTTCTATGTGCTTTTCGTTGATGCAAGATGAAATTATAGCTAAATGCAAGTGGGTTGGACAAAAATTGGGAATTGTTGATAAGGACGAAGACTAGTGTCATATCTGATGATATCCATTTGCTGGCTGTACCTGGATAAAACTGCTGATCCAGAAAACTCTGGAGTTTTCTAGAAATTCTCTTTCTTTTGAATTCTACATGATACTGTTTGGTCCCCAAATTTCGTGCCTTTTTCGGAACGAGAAAAGATGTAAAACAAAAATTGTTAAATTAGCCCTGGGATACCGTACAAAGGCAACCGGATTGCCTGCCTGTTTATAGAGATTTCCAGAGTGTAACTTGAGATACAGACATTGGAAAGGGTTGGAATAGTAATAGAGTTGATGCATTTAATCTATTTATTTCAAATTTTAGAGCTTGAATTTTATTTGAGTGTTGATGTACATATTTCATCGGTATTGCTTCATTGTTTGGATTTGATGGTCATAAACATGAATGCTCTATTTATTTTCTATGCCGGCTTTCTATATTATTCCCATTGCAACTGTGTTAAGTCGGTAGGCAGTGTTTCATTTTGTGATGGCAATGTTTATAGAGTGCCCCCTAGATTGATGCAGTTTTGTAATATTTTTATAACTATTAAGCTGTTGTACGCTTTCAAGGTCATGGCAGACGCTTTCGAGGCCATGTGGGTGTGGTTACTGCTTACTTACTTAAATACTTAAAGAGGGCCCTTGAAAGCGTTCAACCAACGAGGAGAAATATCATCCAAACAAGGTATTGCTGGGCCTCGATATATCCGTCCACGTTTCCACTACTACTCACAGAAAGTCACACTTAATTTTATGTATATATGATATACATGTATATACTTTTTTTTGCAAATTTGTCTATTTACCTACATATTGTAGTACCCCCTCCCCCCGAATTGTAGGGTCTGTGTTTACAAAGATCTCAAAACGAGTCTATTACTTATCTCCTACTTATTTTGCAAAAAATCTCTATTTTCTTACAATGTTGTCTGTGATATTAATGTTACGATCAATAAATTAAGTTTCAACGTCTCCGTGTCTCTGTTGTCTATATCCATGCAGTTAGAAAAATACCCCACGCGACGGTAAAGTGCCCGTATAGCCTGATAGACATACCCCACGCGACGGCAAAGTGCCCGTATAGCCTGATAGACATACCCCACGCGACGGCAAAGTGCCCGTATAGCCTGATAGACATACCCCACGCGACGGCAAAGTGCCCGTATAGCCTGATAGACATACCCCACGCGACGGCAAAGTGCCCGTATAGCCTGATAGACATACCCCACGCGACGGCAAAGTGCCCGTATAGCCTGATAGAATATGTGTCGTGAATCAAACAGGGCGAACCAAGTTGGATATTAAAGAACCTTTTCAATTCATATCTTTAATCGAGTAGAGGAAACATGGTCCGCCGCTGGGTACAATTTGCAGGAACTCCTATATCTCATGAATGGAAAACGGTTGTCTAACAATCCTCAGTATGCACAACAATGGCATTGTTCATATGCCCTTTCGGCCATTTCGATGAGTGATATAGGTACATTTTACAAGTTCACGGACCGCTAGAATTAACTACGTATTTTGTGCCTACGAACTGCTAGGATTCGATATATACAGTGTACATTTTATAATCTACAGACTGCTAGGATTCGCTATATATAGGGTACATTTTATCGTTGACTGACCAGTTTCGGTTACCTTGGTGATAAACCGCGATTTTCTCATAAATCACTTGGATTAAATAAATAAACAATACACCTACCTTTAAAGTAATTAAATTCCTTTACTTTCATCCAAAAATTCCAATTTCATTGGCATGTTAATTGAATATATTTTCGTAACAAAAAACATGTCAATTTGTGGTCCTAAAACGATGACCATTGTTAATATAGGTTTGCCAAAAGTTTGTAACTGTTAAAACGTATATATACAGGAGGAATGTGCAACTAAACGTCAATGAATAAAATAACATAGTGTAGAATTCTAGACTTTTGGTATACTTTATATCAATTTGAAGGTTTGCTTAAAAAAGTAATAAATGGGCTTATTTTTGGGGTGCTCGTGTTGATTTTTTGCATACTCTCCTTCTAGTAGTTCATTTTCGGAAAAAAATTGAAGATGTACTCTATATATGTTTGAAAACACTACGGCGAAATTGATGACGCAATCTACACCCGGAAACGACAACACACACACGTAAACAAAAGGTCACCGATTCTGGTCAGTCACCGAAATAGGGCAGTCGACGATATAATCTACAGACCGCCAGAATTCGCTATATATAGTGAACATTTTATAATCTACAGACTGCTAGGATTCGCTATATATAGTGCACATTTTATAATCTACAGACTGCTAGGATTCGCTAAATATAGTGCACATTTTATAATCTACAGACTGCTAGGATTCGCTATATATAGGGTAGCTGCAGAACTGTAGCTCTCTGAAAAAATATTGGCACGGAACAGAGAGCTACAGATCCACCCCTTATAAAAACCTTCGATTTACGGCGCACAAAAAGCTGCGCAAGGTTTAGGCCTGATATCGTTGTATTCTTGTGTTGCTGTCTCATAAATTCAATATAAAAAAATTCTTAACACATTTTCCTACTATACTTGTGTCCAAACATACCTTCAAATATTAATTAAAGCCCCATACGACCCGAAAACTCACAGCTTCAAACGATTTCGTTTGTTGACGTAGCCATGTTAGGTAGCCGGGTCAATTTGAACCCTGTTGCTGTTGGTATCTATTCATAAAATTCGTTATAAGTTATGTATTTGCTCCTCATTTATTATCAACACGAATAATTAATAGAAATTTAAGAATATAGTCTTTCTAAAGGTAAAATAAGCTCTTGATTAATGAAAATGCTACAAATGTCCAATATGATCCTTAACACTCGTGTGGCAGGGATGGAGACCGAACCTGACTAATGAAAGCCGCATTGCCGTGAGTTTAGGTTTGTGAATAATTTTTATTTAAAGGAAGTTGGATGATATGTTATTTAAAATATTTAGCTAAAATATTTGTGGGGATATTAGTTCACATCGACACGGTATGTGCAAGTATGGAAATGAACCGGGATTCGAATTGACCCGGCTACCTAACATGGCTACGTCAGCAAACGAAATCATTTCAAACTCAAAGCTGTGAGTTTTCGGGACGTTTGGGGCTTTAATTAATGTTTGAAGGTATGTTTGGACTCATGTATATTAGGAAAATATGTTAAGAATTTTTTGATATTAAAGTTTTGAGACAGTAACACAAGAAATGGAATACAACGATATCAACCGTGCGCAGCTTTTTGTGCGCCGTAAATCGAAGGTTTTTATAAGGGGTGGATTTGTAGCTCTCTGTTCCGTCCCAATATTCTCTCAAAGAGCTACAGTTCTGTAGCTATACATGTATATAGGGTACATTTTATAATCTACAGACTGTTAGGATTCGCTATATAAAGGGTAAGTTCTATTATCTACAGACTGCTAGGATTCGCTATATATAATGTACACTTTATAATCTGCAGACCGTTAGGATTCGCTACATATAGGGTACATTCTATAATCCACAGACTGCTAGGATTCGCTAAATAGGGGTGTTGCTAAAACGCGGAACAGAAATCGAAACGGAAGACGGAACGGAACGGAAAATATTGTATGCAATAATGTTACGAGGTCAGCATTTTGCAAAATAAAAGGTTTGTCATGAACAAGGAAAGCAGAAATTACAGAGAGAACGGGATGTCATCCACAGAATCCACCGTTTCATATACTTCATACTAATGCATATGCAATCTAAGTAGAATTGGATGTTAGATCCGCTTGCGTACTCGCATACGTTATGTATCTAACATCTAATTTTAATTAGATTGATGCATATGTATTTTAAAATCATCAACTTACCATGAAAAATATTAATAAAGGGAAAACAAATCATACTGAAAAAGACTTGGTATTTCTGTCTCGTTCCTTAATTTAATTGGATTAAGTCATATCTCTCAGAGAGGACCCAAATTGGATCTACCTTCTCCGGTGATTTCCGTCTCAATTGCGGCGTACCACAAGGATCTGTCCTAGGACCTCGGCTCTATGCCATTTTCTCCAAACCTATTGGTGGAATATGTCTTAAAAACATTGTTCTACATCACTGTTATGCAGATGACATACAATCCTATCTAGTTTTCAAACCTAAAGATGACTGGCAAAATACCGCTAGCCGCCTTGAGGCTTGTATGGACGAAATAAAGATGTGGATGTCCGCTAACATGCTAAAATTAAATCAGGACAAAACAGAGTTCATTGTTTTTTCCACCGAAAACCATAGTCACTGACTCACCATCGTACCATCTGAACTATGCCGACACTATTATCAGTGAAGCACCGTTTGTGAAGAACCTAGGTGTACGGTTTGATAAGACACTTTGCATGCAAAAGCAAATCTCATCTGTGTCTCGTGCTTGCTATCATCAACTACGTAACCTGGACGAATACGGTCGCTCATCACAGAAGATGCGTGCAAGACCTTAGTATGTGCCCTCGTGACATTTCGGCTCGACTACGCCAATGCTCTTCTTTCCAATATTAACACAACCGACGTGGCAAAACTGCAGCGGATACAGGATATGGCAGCACGAATCATCACTCGTACCAAGAGAAGTGATCACATAACTGCAGTGCTGATTTCTTTACACTGGCTTCCTATTGACAGGCACAGCCAATACAAAATTATCATCTACTCATATAAGGTGATTCATAAGATGGCACCAAAATACTTGGAGGAGGTGATCACTGTTTACCAACAAAATCGTTCTCTAAGATCTGAAAATTCACCGACATTAGTTAGACCTAGATGTCGAACCTCCACATATGGAAACAGACGCTTGGATGTGGAACTATCCGCCGTTGTCAGAATTTGAACACTTTTAAAAAACATTTAAAAACACATCTTTTTAGACTTGCATATTATTAGTATACTAGCGGAAAAAAGAAACTGTGCATTATAAAATTTAATATAATTTTTCTATATTTATTGTTTAAATTTATAAAATCTAAACAACCGATAAAGGTGATTTTTTTTAACAATATCGCATAGTACCCGACTCAGATGCACGGACTTTTTCATGGTTAGTGAACACATGTTTATTGAAGTGTTCGCACGCACGAGTTTTAATGGCCAATACTGTTTGGAGTAAGAGGTGTAAAAGGTTTGTTTGGACACTATTCGTTAAGGAAAGCACTTTAGTTTTGACAAAATTTACCCTTCTGTCATGCCACGACTCAGCGAAAACCAACGTAATCGTGCTGTTGGGATGCTTCAAGCTGGAATGGCACAAAATATCGTAGCAAGACACTTTGAAGTTCATCGGAACACCATCCAGTCATTATGGAGACGTTTCCAACAATCTGGTAACACTCGGGATCGACCACATTCTGGGCGTCCTCGTGTGACGTCATGTCGACAGGACAACCACATTAGACTTGTGCACCTGAGAAATCGTTTCGAGACAGCAAGTTTGACTGTTAGTAGCATTCCTGGACTTCGACCAATCAGTCCAAGAAATGTGCGTAATCGTCTGCGCGAGCACAACATCAGACCAAGACGTCCAGTGGTGCGCCCAATATAGCTTCAACGTCCTCGTATCGCTAGACTAGCGTGGTGCAGACGACATCTGCGATTCATAATACAGGACTGGGCCAATATTCTGTTCAATGATGAATCCAGATTTCATTTGGATAGCAGTGACGGTCGTTGTAAAGTGTATCGTCGCGTTGGGGAGCGGTACCAGGACGCTTGTGTTGTGCAACGTCGACAATTCGGTGGAGGTAACGTTATGGTGGAATAACAACACGTGGAAGGGCCCCTCTACAAATTGTCAATGGACATCTCATCGGCGTACGCTATCGTGACGAAATTATTCAGCGCCATGTGATACCCTTCATACAGTGACAGCAAAATCACATCACTCTGCAGCAAGACAACGCAAGGCCACATGTTGCACGTGTAGTCAGGGACTTTTTTTGTTTAACAGAATGTCGATGTCTTCCCTTGGTCAGCTGTTTCCCCCGATTTATCGCCGATCGAGCACGTCTGGGATGAAATGGAACGACGTCTACGCCGTTTACCAAATCAGCCAGTGACATTGGCTGATTTAGGCCAGGCTTTAATCAACATCTGGAATAACATCCCTTTAAGCATTTCTGAACACTTTAGTGGCATCAATGCGGCGCCGTTGTCAAGCATGCGTGAATGCAAATGGTGGTCACACGCGTTATTAACTTTGTTAATTCAAGTTCGAATACCAGTGTCTTTCGGGTGTGCTGAAATTGACGTTATTCGACGTTAACATTAATGGATTATGAAATGTTGTAACGAATACATTTGTTAACAGTATTACAACAAATAAAATTTGTTCATTGTTATTTTCTATTATTTTTTCATATATTAAATAATGCACAGTTTCTTTTTTTCCGCTAGTATATTATAGATGGTTAAATCTTTATGGTTTCTTTACCATCATTTTAACATGACCTTTTCAAGTGTATAATTGTATATTTATTTCAACTATTGTATTTTATATCATTTGATTGTACGGTGTGGAACTTTCTTCATGCACATCATGTTTTAGATTTTAGTGATTTTACTTCACATTATTGATGTTTTTCTAGCATTGTTTTGATATTATCTGTCTTAATGCTATTGTAATTTCCTTTTACTACTTTTATAATATGCTGTGTCATTTTCATTGTGTGCAGCGCTTTAGTCATATAGGGCGCTATATAAATAAAAATATTATTATTATTTATCTTAGCTACATTAATCATTCTAATTCTTAAATTCTGTTCCGTTTAACTTTTCCGTTCCGTTTTCCGTTCCGCGTTTTAGCAACACCTCAAAATAGGTACATGTACATCTTATAATTCGCAGACCGCTAGTATTCGCTAAATAGGTACAGATCCACCACAGTATGCGACATTTTGTAGTGATATCTTGGATCCACCACAGTGTGCGACATTTTGTAGTGATATCTTGGATCCACCACAGTGTGCGACATTCTGTAGTGATATCTTGGATCCACCACAGTGTGCGCCATTTTGTAGTGATATCTTGGATCCACCACAGTGTGCGCCATTTTGTAGTGATATCTTGGATCCACCACAGTGTGCGACATTTTGTAGTGATATCTTGGATCCACCACAGTGTGCGACATTTTGTAGTGATATCTTGGATCCACCACAGTGTGCGACATTTTGTAGTGATATCTTGGATCCACCACAGTGTTTGTAGCAAACAGTGGAGAACATCGTCAATAAACAGGAAAGTTGTACCTGACATTGCGTCGCCTCAAGGGATTTCAAAACCAGTACAGGTGCCTTTGTCACGGAATCTATCATTTATACTAAAAATGTATGCATATGTATTCATGACAAAGTTGCAGACATGAAACATAAAACCATCCGGATTAACATCTTTCTTTTTTTAAAAGGACACCAGAACAATTAAGAAAATTGAGAATGAAACCAAGGAAAGGTTAGGATATACGCATCATGACCAAACCCAGGGATTAGTCTACTTCGTAGTTTCAGAGGTTTAGAATTCAGCCTTTTATTCAGTATGAAAGACAAGATGATTCTATGTAGTAGAGGTTATTTGGTACAGATGTGATACTCGGGTGAGCGTCATGGCCCGTGAGTCTGTTGTTCTAATTGAACCAGTGAGAATCATTGGTGGTCGAGGTTGCGATTGTCAATGATTTTAACAACCAGCTTCATTTTATTTAATAATCCCAACCAATTATTTCAACAAACTCTAATTAGGTTTGACCTGTCTGAAATTAATTATTCCCAATCCAAACAAATCTCGAGGCTAAATGTATAATTCAACACCATTAGCATAAAAGTTACAATCTGTGTCACGGTATGCAAACAAACTCAACGGGGGATCCAGTGCTGTTGTATAGAAACCATCTGATGCTGGAACACCCCAAGCTTCTGGTCAGATTTAGTTCTGTGATTATTCTGCACTTGTACATATCAACCGTCTGTTCTACACGCCTCAGCGCTCTCTAGTTAGAGGGCTGCTTCCGGTGTTACCTATATCTTCATCACATTTTAAGCTTTGTCAAATATAAGACATCAACATTTACATAAAAAAGTACTCTTTGGATTTAATTATGAAACGATTTTCCATGAATAAACTGACTATCCGGATCCGGAACGAAAATTTCCAGATTAACGATGCAAAATCTAGTTCCCACAAAAAGCGGTGCAGAAGATGAATCGTCGAGATTATTGGCATCTGGATTCAACAGGTCCTATCGTATCACTGTACGTGTACTCACGTAGTAACTTACTATGCTCCAGGAGACTGCATGATTTTGTACCTTGTTACAAAATCCCACTGAGCTCATTTTCTAAGCTGAATTTTGTTCGCGTTATAACGTGAAATTTCGCGAATTAACGCGTAATTTTCTCGTTATAACACGATATATTTTTATATAAAGTTAGTTATGTAAAACAGGAACCCGTGATTAATACAATGAACGAGGACTGAAAGTTCTCCAGTTCTGCGAGGGTGGTTTCTTTAGGAACACGAAGTCCAGTTAGATCGCCAACCAGAGGGCAGCGCTACAATTCCCCAATCAGGAGTGGCCAGTATAACAAGACTGTAGTCGAGAACAAAAATCTCAAATCCATTGATTTACACGGGAAGGGGTCAAGTCTATAGGCCCTCACTTGACCCTTGATGATAGCGGCCTAAAGGATCAGTTAATAACTATAAGAAGAACTTTAGGAAAAAGTATTAAGCTTGATGTCATCATGGAGGGGAAACCATCAAATGCCACCATTGATACAGCGGCTATGATTACCCTTATCAATGAACGCATAATTCCACAGAATCGTCTAGTCACTGCTGAGCTCATAAAATTAAAAGGATTAGGATCCCAAATTGTGCACGACAGGCTACTAAAAATACCACTTTTGAAATTGACACTCTACATGTATCATGGGACTACTGTGCTGTGCCAATGGAAGATGACATGATAATTGGACTGGACTTTCTGGAGGCCAATCATGGGATTATCAACATAAAAGAGGAAACATTGTCTCTAGAAGGCAAAACATTTCCAGTCGAGTTGATATCTAACCTACATGAAGGGCTTCATAGCTCTCAGGTGCGGGTACAGAGAACAGCGTGTATACCGCCCAATTCTATAGCCCGAGTACCAGTCCAACTTGACAACCCATTTAGTTTGTCTGAAATTTGGTGTTCTAGGTTCCCATACCTTAGGAATGGGATGTACCACAACCATGAACTTTATAAATGATACCAATACAAACGTCAAGATCAAAGAAGGAACTGTAGTCGGAGAGGCTGAAGTTTACAAGGAGATCAGTCTAGAAGACAGTGGCGCTTTTCGTATCCGAACTAACCAGATTGGTTTCAGTGAGGACTACACACTTCCAGCACATCTTACTGACATGTACAATAGATCAGTCTCTGAACTCAGTGACACAGAAAAGTGCTGTGTTAGACAAAGTGGAATACCGGGACATATTTTCAAAGCATGATCTTGACCTTGGATGCTGAACAGCGATAACACACAAGATAAACACTCAGGATCATCGGCCAGTCAAACACAAAATGCGCAGAACCCCCCTCGGGTTTCAAGATCAGGAAAAAGAACAATTAGACAAAATGCTACAAGCTGGAGTCATACAGCCATCAAGTTCTGATTGGGCATCACCGCCCGTCCTTGTAAGAAAGAAAGATGGGCCGATGCGATGGTGCATAGACTATCGAGCCTTGAATTAAAAGACGGTGAAAGACTGTTACCCCTTACCAATAATCGAGGATTGTTTGGATACCCTTCAAGGAACAAAATATTTTGTCATGCTTGATATGGCCTCCGGTTATTATCAGATAATGATAAACAAAAAAGATCGTCATAAAACTGCCTTTATAACACGCTATGGTTTGTTTGAACACACTCGTATGGGAATGGGTCTCTGCAATGCCCCAGCTACTTTCCAAAGGGCAATGCAGCTTGTGCTCAGAGGTCTCACTTGGAGCCAGGTCCTTGTCTATCTAGATGATATTGTAGTTCTTGGGCATACTAGTAGTTTCGAAAATAGCTTGGGAGGCCTTTTACATATTTAGGTTACACAACAAGTTAAAACCAAAAAAGTACACGTTATTCCAGAAAAAAGTTGAATTCCTGGGCAAAGTAGTGAGCAGTTCAGGCATTTCTGTGTCGCCTTCTAAGACAGAGGCAGTAGCGAAATGACCCGTACCTACCACGCAAACTGAGCTGCTATCTTTTTTTTTGGGCTTCTTGAATTATCCCAGAGACCATATTAAGGACTACGCAACAATATGTGCAAACCTTTATGATTTGGCACAGCAAAAGGGGGATATGGCTTGGATGGATAGGCACCAACTTGCATTTGACAGAGCAAAGAAGGCCTTAGTTTCAGCACCTTGTTTGTCATATCCACGCCCTGAAGGTCTATTTATATTGGATACTGACGCCTCTGATAAGACAATCGGAGCTGTACTATCCCAAGTCCAGGATGACCAGGAGAAGGTTATCTATTATGCAAGTCATGTTTTGTTCAAACTTCAACGCAAGTATTGCACAACTAGGAAAGAGCTCTTATCCGTTGTTAAATTCTGCAGGCACTTCAGGCATTACCTCCTTGGGCGCTGTTTCCTGTTGTGCACTGACCACAATAGCTTGGTATGGTTGATGCGCTTCAAGCACATAGAGGGGCAGCTGGCCCGTTGGCTGGAAGAACTAGCACAGTACAACATGGAGATAATTCACAGACCGGGAAAAAAGCATACACATGCTGATGGAATGAGTCGTTTACGAGACGATATATCTGAATGTTATTGTTATCAGACTGGCTCAGATCCCTCAAGCTTACCCTGCGGGGGTTGCCATTACTGTCGCAGAGCTCATGCACAGTGGGGGCGATTTACAGAAGATGTTGACGATGTCGTTCCCCTATCGACTAGACCATCCCTTCTTGCAGGCCCTGTTCTGGCTATCCGAACATTGGATGATCACTGCCCAGAGTCCAGGGATGTGGAGTCTCACACATGCAATTGGGCAGCAAGTTTCACTCCAACAGATGTCAGACAAATGCAGAAAAGAGGCTGTTGACCTGAATCCAATCATTGACTGGTTAGACACTAACTATATATATATAGTGCCAGTTTTCGTATTGTTATATTTTTTTTTTCTTTTTCTTTGTGGACCTCACTTTGGATTGTACATACATTTTTCATATATATGTACTTAGGAAAAGTGCATGATTTCTGTTATCTGATGTTTGCTGTTACATATGGGTCTCCGCATATCTTAAGGACAATTCGGTTATTACTATACTCCATGTCCTATTGTTGAACTGTTTGGGGGTGGATTTTAAATAGCTGTAAAGTTAATATAGTATTAATTCGCCAATGAACATCATCGGCTCTACAAGGAAGGGAGGAGTGTGGTACCACAGCCCGACTCATCTGCGTATGAGCTATCTAATGATATATCGATATCCTGACCCGCCATCCTGCCAGACGTTTCTATGGACACAGCCTGTCTGGAGGGATTGGTCAGGTATTTCCTCGACTATTACGACAATACTTTATTTCAAGGTGACTTGGTTACTACACGCACTATTCTTCCCTAGGGCATTCCAGTTGATACATACATGTACATAAATATACACACAAATAATCATTTAAAACAATCTCAAAAGTACGAGCACAAGAGCCTGTAACAGAACTCTCAAAATGGCGCTGTCGCATGTGACGTAATCAGAACCAATAAGTTTTTTAAAAATCTTTTTTCATAGATACGATATACTTACAAGTGTTTTATGAAAACAAATCGACAAATATATTTGAAATTGACAAAAACCAAAACATTTCTATTTTCTTTGGTCTGGTTGTTTATCCTTTAACCTTCATACAATAAATGTATCACAAACTGAATGGGTCATTGCCTTTTAGATACGACATATATTTGGTAAAATGGGTCATTACTTTTTCATAAATACACACGCACACTAATTGCCGTTTTTTTTTTTTTCGATCTCTGAAGCCTCAACCTTAAATTTAAGTGGTATTGATTATTCTGTTAATCAATGATTAATTAACCTATACTAGTATCCACTCGTGTCTGTCAATATACATCTACCATAGCCATTGTATAAACTGTGCACAAGCTTTTTGGTATAGTGTGCCGTGTTTGTCTCTGGTTAACACAGTACAGAGCTTTACTAAATCAACTTTCAATCAATGACGGTGAAGCGTGGAATTGTTTGGATTTAGTACACACTGGTAAAAAAAGTACACCTATATTGTTGGACTCTATCTGCAATCACCAAAATAGGGCAGGGATTAGCCTGTGGGCCATAGAGGTCACCTGTGTGTCACCGTTCACGAATTTAAAACATTCTACTGCCGAAATTGATACTAGTTGTATACAACGGACCATCCATACAAGGGATGTGGGAACCACCTTGCGAAGACCTCAATTGTTGGGGACCCAGAGGAGGAAAGGGGACGAGGGATTAAATATAAATTCACTATACTGTCAGATATCAGAGGAGATTTTCGACACATTCTCAAAATCTAAATGGCCTTCGTTGTCGGATAGCCATGGTTGAATGTGCGGGGTCCGGGTTTGAATAGCTCCTCAGTATCCCCTGCTTGTCGTCCCGTGGGGGTCCGGGTTTGAATAGCTCCTCACTACCCCTTGTTGTAAGAGGCAACTAAATGGGACAGTCCTTTGGATGAGACCGCAAAAACCGAGGTCCCGTGTCACAGCAGGTGTGGCACGTTAAAGATTTTTTCCTGCTCAAAGGCCGTAGGCGTCGACCTAAATTTTGCAGCCCTTCACCGGTAATGGCGACGTCTCCATATCAGTGAACAATTCTCGAGAGGGACGTAAAACAATATACAACCAATCCCCTCTCCATCACCTGTGGGTCGATTTCTACCAATTCGCTCATTCTTATGTTTTTTAATTTATTGTCCAATAAAATTAATCATTATAGCCACGGAACTCTAGTATTAATTAAACCTCTTACTACCATCAATCGCACATCATGGGGCTTTTCCGGCAAACGGAAAAAAACTTGCCCGTGCTTGCCAGAAAGACCCGAGAAGTTGCGATTATATCACATTAGCAAACACTACCCAAAGTCATCGTTCCCAGCAATCATTATGTACCGAAAGCGCGTAGAAAGGGATATATACTGTTAGGACAGAATCGCTTTGTCTTCTCCGAGCGACCAAAAGAAATATGGAGCGCCAGATTAACATAAACTCAAATAAATGAAGATACCTTTAATCATTTGAAGATATCATTAATTCAATAGTTGCGCACAATAACTGAATTGAAATGCGCATCAAATCAATTGTTGCTCTCATCAATTTTATTGATGAAAAGTGAAGATAACGAACAGTGATCAATCTCAAATATTCCTCGATGTACCTTTAAAATGCAAAAAAAGCAACCCGCATGTGAGAAAAAGGAAAGCATTTTATAAGATCAGCTCCCGAGCTCCGTATCAAATTTAAGGGGGGGGGGGGACACATCATATACACTCAGGGCCGTAAATTACATGGAGGCGGAGGAGGCAGCAACTTTTGAGCCAAAAAAAATTAAAATTTAAAGTTCATTAGAATTTATGTTGTTTCCAATAACTAAGAACATGATACCTCCCTTAAAAAGCATTCCAAATCTTTCTTTTAGAATGAGTTAGTCAAGTAACATCTTAGAAGGCCCTAGAATCAAGGATTTTGCACGAAACGTGTTCAGTGTGCAGACCCCCGCCTAATTTCCTGCCTCCTCCAAATTGAAGGTTAATTTACGGCCCTGACACTATATGCCATTCGTATACAATATGGAAGCATTAAAAAGTGCAGTATATGATTAATAGAATACTACATGCTAAAATCCATATATCAGCCCTCAGGTCCCATATCAACCCTCGGGCTGATACGGGGCCACTCGGATGACTTGATATGGATTTTGGCATGTAATATTCTCTTTATATCACGAAATATTTTTTCACAATATCATGATAATATCACGATATTTTAGGAAATTATATTCTTCCTTAATTCTCTGTTATTTCCATTAAACTTGCTGCTTTGGTGTTAAAGCGTAAAAAAAGCCAAAATCAATACATTTTAAATCCTTATTTTGTATAAGTAACTGTAATAAAACAAATAACAAAAACTTCAGATCAAATAATAAATAAATGACTCACACCCTGTGACTAGAAAAATAAAAATATGACGATTATATGTAAATCTTAACATGTTCGGCGCCATTGTTATTTTTTTGTTAATTTGAAACCTAACACATAAATGTAATTTTTCTGGAATTTACATATGTCCAAAAATACCGGGTTTCTCTCTCTCTCCGCCATATCAAGATACGTATTGTGCCACAAATTATCTCGATATACCGCTATAATCGCACTTCCTGAAAAACAGGTCAGCTATCAAAGGAACACAATTTGTGCCCACGGGAATTCCAACAGACTGTTGAATGACCTGATCAACAAAGACTATGAAGATATTGTCAATGAGAAACTCCAGCATATTTTTTATTTCAACTTCAGAGTACTTGTGCATGGAATCAGAGGTATTTCACAAAGCATTTTTTGGATGTGTGCATCAATTCAATTATTGTGCACAATATTGAAATAATGCATGCATCAATTAAATTGATGAGAGCAATAATTGATTTCATGTGTGTATTAATTCAATTGATGAAAGTGATAATTTATTTGATGCCCTCATCAATTCAATTGATGAGCGCATCTGATGGAATTATTGCTTGCAAAATTAATTTGGAGATTGGTATAAATGATTTGATGATATCTTTAATTCAACTGAAGAGATCTTTAATTATTTACAATGATTTTGTATAAGGAATTAATGCGCACATCAATTCTTTTAAGGAGAGCAACAATATAATTGTGGATATGAGTATGTTGAATTGGAAACATCTCTGATTAGCTTTAAAAGAACAAGAAATGTTTGTAAAACACATATGCCCCCCCCCCCCCCCCATGGTGCAAAATTGAAAAGAGTTATACACACACGTCATTTAATTGATAGTAGTATCATCAATTCAAAATATTGAGCAGACGATATCTTTCTATGTCAAGAGTGGATTGACCATGTGACCTAAAAATCAATAGGGGTCATGTACACCTTATGTTGTACCAGTGTACCAAGTCTGGTGTCAATCAAGCAAATAAATATTAAAATATAGGAGACAATATATTACAATGTCCAGTTCAACCACTGACCTTTGACCATGTGACCTCAAAATCAATAGGGGTCATCTTCTCCTGAAGATGTACCAGTGTACTAAGTTTGATGTCTGTCAAGCAAAGGGTTCTCAAGATATTAATCGGACAGTATATTACCATGTCCAGTTTGACCTTTGACCATGTGACCTTAAAGTCAATAGGGTTCATCTTCTTCTGAAGATGTACCAATGTACCAAGTTTGATGTCTGTCAAGCAAAGGGTTCTCAAGATATTGAGCAGACAGTATATTCCTATGTCCAGTTTAAACCTTGACCATGTTACCTCAAAATCAATAGGGGTCATCTTCTCCTGAAGATGTACCAGTGTACCAAGTTTGATGTCTGTCAAGCAAAGGGTTCTCAAGATATTGAGTGGACAGTATATTCCTATGTCCAGTTTGATCCTTGACCATGTGATCTCAAATTCAACAGGGGTAATTTACTCTTTAGGCTGTACCAGTTTACCAAGTTTGATGTCTGTCAAACAAAGGATTTTAAAGATATGGAGTGGACAGTATATTCCTATGTCTAGAGTAGATTGACTCTGAAAAACATTAGGGGTCCTCTTCTACTCATTACCAACCCACATATGAAATATTACAATCAAGTGAATGGTTCTCAAGATATTGAGTGGACAACATGTAGTCTACTGACCGAATGACTGACCTGCAGGTGCAAAGCAATATGCCCCTCTTCTTTGAAGGGGGGCATAATTATTGCGCACATCAAATGAATTCATTAATTCAATTGAAGAGAGTAATAATTCATTAACTGATTGCAATAATGCATTAATTGAATTGATGCATACATTAATTAAATCGTTACTCCCTTCAATTGAATAGTAGCGTGCATCAATTCAATTGTTGATATCATCAATTCATTTGAAGAGAGCAATAATTCAATTACCATCAATTTAGCAGAATATCTAATTATATCACCAATTCAATTAACGCACACAATGATTCAAAATTGAAGACATCACTAATTTTTTAAAAAGATCTTTAACTGAATTGTTGCCCCCCCCCCCCTCTCTTTTGACCCAATGAAAAAATATAGAACCAATAATTCATCCAAAATATGTGACATCCCCACCAATCACCCCCATGAGTCATTCTGAATAGCCAGTTTCTATTTTCTGTAGCTTTTGAGATGACCACTCATGAGAAACAGGTACATGTACGTACTAGTGAATACATCGATCTCACAAAGTGGTCATCTTATAAAAAAGCTTACAGAAAGTGAAACTGGCTATGCAGAATGTCTTATGAAGGTAATAGGAGGGGAAATAACATATTTTTGGAAAAATTATTGGTTGTATATTTAATTCTTCATTGGGTAAAGGGGGAGGGAGGGGGTACAAGATAACCACACTTCAGGTGTCTGTGCTCGAACATGAAAACTCGTCATTGTGTGTATGTGTACCTGTTGTTATAAAAGTCTGACGATAATTATTCTCACAATATCAGGAGTCCCCAAGTCCACTTGTGACCATGAATCCCACGGCCACGACTGGACTCTGGATCCCTGACGTTGTGAGGATGGAAGGTAACCAGTACAGAGCGGCATGTATCTATAATCAAACAAGGCCTCTCATACCTCCGTAAGTTTAGATGCTGAAGGAAAACGTGAAGCTAAATATGACATCACAATATTTCCCCCATTAAATGATTAGGCGGATCAAATGTCTAAAGTCATTATGCAGGATGCCGAGGGTCTTCGCTCCTCTCAATGGTCACACCGTAAAACATATTATCATATCTTATGATTTGCATTATTTTTGTTGTAATTTGCATCATTCCTCAGAATTTCAATTAATACTTTTATGTCTTGCATAACTTTGTGATTTACGTTATTCATGTTATAATTTGCATATTTTAAAACCGCTTTCTTCAGATACTGCGTACATCCATCTAATAGGTTCATGTTTCTTCTGTCATCTCTGTGAGAAATGTGGTGGATCACAAAGCAATGATCAAAAAGAAGGAAAAAAGAAATACTAATATAACCACTGTCTCCTGTATCATACTGTTCTTGTTCATGTTTAATACTAACATAACCACTGTCTCCTGTATCATACTGTTCTTTTTCATGTTTAATACTAACATAACCACTGTCTCCTGTATCATACTGTTCTTGTTCATGTTTAATACTAACATAACCACTGTCTCCTGTATCATACTGTTCTTGTTCATGTTTAATACTAACATAACCACTGTCTCCTGTATCATACTGTTCTTTTTCATGTTTTCATTGCAATAAATCAAATTTTTAATGACACAAAAGTCTGTATCAACAAACAGAATGGTTCAGTTTGTAAAATGTTTTATCAATAGTACACAAAGTTTACATTTACATTCACTACAGACAGAAAATGACAAACCTCTCCTTGTTCACTAATAAATCAATAACTCTGAAATAATCATTGCACTGTGACATTTCAGTTTGAAGTCTTTCAGCAAAGAATAACAGATATATTTTGATAAGCAAGTACTTAGTCTCCTCAACACATTGAGAGAATTGCTCCACTGAGAAGATATGTGGATCATGGCTCGGATTATGATTTTTCTTGACCTTGGTGACCTCAGACAACAATTAGTCCCTCACTGACTGGCATACTGATGACCCCTGTGATGATAGGAACACTTTTTCCATCCTTCAGAACGAACACCTGCCAAAACAAAAATCACTCAACCATAAAAATCACTATACTATAAAAATCATCTACTTTAAAATCACTCATCAATAAAATCATAGAACTATAAAATCTACCGGTATCACCTTTTTTTATTTAACTATACAATGCATAAGGTCAGAACAGCTTTGTCCTTGAATGAATTTATTAACACCACCCCCTCCCCCGACTTTTTATTATTTGAATTCTTACAGTAAAACTTTACACTAACTTTATCTGTGAATCACTGAAAATCATCAACAAATTGTATTGTATTTATAAACCAAAACTGAGTTGACATTTGATGAATGTATTTGGAGACTACAATGGGAATAAAATTTTTCTGAATTATCATAGACAATTTTACACACAAAACAGAAAGAAGCATTTATGTCACTCTGAGAATATTGTTAAAGAGAAAAGTAATTGTGTCAGTAAGTCAAGTCAGCTGTCAGCTGAGCCACTCTATCACTCCTCTTTAATACAACTACATGTTAATTAATTAATTAATTCAGTTAATAACTGCACAATGCTAATTGATACACAGAAACATGTAATAATAAAACGCATAGATGATGTCGATCTTAGACTTTTGAATTCATCATCTTCAGGAAACAACACCTCTCATTAATATTGACTGCTGCTAACATTTTACATGCAAGATTTCACAGAGACACAATTGGTTTTTAATAACAAGGTTTATGTAAATCATATGTGCTAAATCAATATCTGTAAAATTACAACTCATTATTGGTCAGAGAGGCAATTGTTAGCGTAGGGACGATGATATAGGAAAGATTGACAATCGTTAACTGAAGGATGGTAATATATGAAAGATCGGCAATTATTAGGTTAAGGACGGTAATATCAGAAAGATCGACAATTATTAGGTTAAGGACGGTAATATCAGAAAGATCGGCAATTATTAGATTAGGGATGGTAATACATGAAAGATTGGCAATTATTAGGTTAGGGACGGTAATACATGAAAGATTGGCAATTATTAGGTTAGGGACGGTAATATCAGAAAGATTGGCAATTATTAGATTAGGGACGGTAATATCAGAAAGATTGGCAATTATTAGATTAGGAATGGTAATATCAGAAAGATGGGCAATTATTAGATTAGGGACGGTAATATCAGAAAGATTGGCAATTATTAAGTTAGGGACGGTAATATCAGAAAGATTGGCGTTTATTAGGTTTGGGACGGTAATATCAGAAAGATTGGCAATCATTAGGTTAAGGATAGTAGTATCAGAGAGAATGGCATTTATTACGTTAGGGATGGTAATAAAAGAGACAATTGCTGTACTGAAGTACAGACTACAGAACAATCAATGATGTCTAATAAAGTAAATGTCTACAGATTGTCTTATACATGAATGCATGGAGAATACAAAAGGCCTCGTTAATAAGGAATTTGGTTATCTAAGAAATTATTTTGATGTATTTTTAATCGCTGCAGAGGTATTGACCAAAATAATGGATGGAAAACTGCATCAAAGTGTGCAGTGCATTACTGCACCAATGTCAAACAATTGTATATCCTGTGTTGTGATGTTCCAAAACAAACATTTCAAACAATAGCATGCCAAAGTACATTTTTCAGTTGATGCAGGTATCATCAAAAAAATTTCAACCACTCAAAGTTGCTATGAAATTATCAATCTAACATAAATTTAATCACAAAGTATTTTGGTGAAAAGGATTAAATTAAAAATCTCCGGCCGAATTGCTTCTTAAATCTTTCCGAGGAAAAAATGGTAAAATTAAAGGAATATTTTACTATATTACAGTAATACGTTAAAATTTCATTTGATGTAAGCCTAACACACATAAATGTGTATGACTAAAGAAATAAACAACACTGGAAAAAAATTTCTTCAAGTTAAAAGTTCGTTTAACATGTAGATATATAGTGTGTGCTGTAGCTGAAACAAGTATATGTGTTTATCAAGCATGTTCCTGATCAGGTTGGATATAAAGGACTGTGCTTCATCAGTAGTCCTGTTGATTCTGGGTTAATACAAATTAATACTAGTTATTTGATGCTGTTCCTATTGGGTTTATGTTCTAAGGGAGGTAACTTCTGACACAAATTTTTCTTCTCTCTTAGTTGACATTAAAGAATAAGTAACCAAAAGGCCTGAAAGTCATTTGAAAATAAAAATATTCAAAAGTTTCTGAATGATACACGTGATGAACAGGTACAAATAAGAACTTCAGTTGAACATGAAATTCTCTGATTTGTGATTTACACATTTCTCAGGTTACTGTTGTTACATAGTTACATCTACCATGCTGGTTTTTTCTTCTCATGTTACAATGCTATTTCTACCATGCTGAATTTTTTTGTTATTTCAACTTTACACTTATTCAAAGAGATCCTTATTCTTGGTTGAGACTTTGGACACCGGTTCCACATCGGTACAGGGCATGCTAATTACCCCAGTAATTATTGGGACCTGGGAACCCTGCTTCAAAACAAAGGCCTGACAAAGACAGGTCACATGACAAAATTAATACAGAGAAGATTCAGCAACCTACAAATGATTTTTTTTGCCTCATGCTGAATTTAACTTTTAAGAAGAAGATGAAGAAGAAAAAGAAATAGAAGAAGATCAAGAAGAAGAAGAAGGCATTTCATTTGCACAAATGCAACAAACAGGTCACAAACTTTCAAAATGAACACAACATATCAAAAAACAGATATTATTCATATAAATGTAGAATACATGTAAATTTTAAATGTACAATAAGTGGCCCATGCACCACATAGCTCACCTACACAGTTGTATGTCCCTCCATGTAAAACTCTAAAGTGGCCTGAGCCCAAGTTTTACAGCATGAACATGTATATATACTACAAGAGGACACTTGCATGTAAATTTGACAAATTGTAATTCTTGAGAAGAAGATTTTTGCTGAATTTTCTTCTCTAATCCCATGTAGAACTTAAAACCCATAACGTGACCCCCACTCTAGGGGTCATGGTTTGAATGAATTTGAATCTTCATGATATATGGAATATTTTGCAGAAGTGTTGACATTTTTGGTTCAGTATAAAGGTTTTAAAAACATCCCATCCAATTTTCACTATTTTTGAACAAATTTGAATTTGCTCCACCTAAGGATGATTCAAGGCAAGACTGTTGAAATTGGTCACGTTTATATCAAGAAACAAATCTCTCACAGACGACGGACAACAGACAGACTTTGATAGGAAAATCTCACTTAAATTTTCAGCCCTAGTGAACTCATAAAAAATGTAACCCTGAAATTTTAAAATCCCTGTAATTGTGTTGTACAGTTTTCTCTGTAATTGTGTTGTACAGTTTTCCCTGTAATTGTGTTGTACAGTTAATCCCTGTAATTGTGTTGTACAGTTTTCCCTGTAATTGTTTTCCCTGTAATTGTGTTGTACAGTTTTCCCTGTAATTGTGTTGTACAGTTTTCCCTGTAATTGTGTTGTACAGTTTACCCTGTAATTGTGTTGTACAGTTAATCCCTGTAATTGTGTTGTACAGTTTTCCCTGTAATTGTGTTGTACAGTTTTGTGTGTACCTTGATGTTGTCCGACACCCCTTTATCACTCTGACATTCCACAAACGTCTCGAAGGCGTAGTTCAGGCCAGGAACTAACATTGGGACCTAACAATGGTAGACAAATATACTGTATACAACTGTCTTCTGCAGAATTATGGTAGCTCATAACACCAAGAATTATACTGTTTACGACACAAGATGGTGATTTAAATGTTTTGTGAAATCATTTGTATCAGTCAATTAATTTGTCAATCAGTAGTGAATAAAGTATCGGGTTAGTAACCCGCAGATCCCAAGTTTAAATCTGTCAGTATTTTGTTCATATTTACTCAAATAAATTTTTGAAAATCATGTTTAAATCCAAAAATGCATATTTTTTGACATATGTACAAATGTACTTATTACATATAATCATATCTTTCATAATTGAAACATTTGCTGATTTGAAATACTCTTTCAAAATGTAGGGAGTCATCTTTTTAAAAAATCACATTTTACTGGAGGTTCAGATTGACACTGCTTGTACAAACCTCAATGAAGGATTTTTTGAAGGAGTACAATTTCTCATCGAACAGAAACGTGATCAGCAAACTCGTGGAAGGCTGGCTTAGGGACGTGTTCTGTAGATTGACGGTCAGTTTGAAGGTCGGACCAATTCCTTGTACCTGACAGTGACACACATACAGCAAATTAAAAGACAGAAGCAAAAATCCAGCATTTACATACCACTTACAATTTACAGGTACAGGACTGTCCAAGAATTCAGTTTGGGTAAATTGAATCACCTATCTGAGAATTAAGTTGGAGTAATTTGAATCACATACCTGAGCATTGAGCTTCAGTGGCTCTGTGGGATCAGATGAAATGGGATTCATGCTGTTGTCCAGGGACTTTGCATATTCCCTCAGCGTATTCAGCCTCAGCAGATACAGGTCTCGCTGAAAGGTCCTGTGCATAGCTAAAGAAGAAATAGGTTCCTCTTATAGTGTGATGATAAAACATTTAAAAAAAAGTCAGCGAATAATGTCATAGAAGACTATGATGGAATTTTCTTCTGGAGAAGAATATACATACTGACAGCACTCTCCCTCTCCCTCATGGTCTGATCTACAAACAGCTTGGTTTTCTTTGGGACGTTGAGACGAGTGTTCTGGGCAGCAGGGGGACCCCCGGACAAATCCTTCTCTTCAAATGTGGCATTCCTCTTCAGAATCTTAATCATCAATCCTCCACCTGTACAAAAACAAAGATGCAGTTTTAGGAGTTTCCTCTAAATCAACATTATCTTTGAAACTGTATTTGAGCTGACAATGTTAATTTTCCTGCAGTTAGATTGAAACGTCAGTCTAAAGCTACATGTTTCAGCACAAAGAGAAACAGCAGCTTGACCTTGAACTAGATGTACTTTAAGGAGCAGGTGTTCGTTTTCCAGACTGTCATTTTAACATACCACGTACCCTTCAGAGTCATTATAAGAGTCCCCTCCTCCCGCCCAAACTGCCCAAACTTTAGTCCTGTGACAACGTCGTCCGTCTTGATGACATTCACTAAGTATTTTTCTTTGTAGATGTGGACCTGGCAGTTGTTGAGGGCCACTATAACAGCCTTGAAGCCTTTGGACTTGTAGTCTATCACCTCCATTGTTGTCATGCTGCCTGGCAACTTTACTGTCCATAACTTCTTACCCTGCCAATCAAATCAACTCTAATTACACATGTTCAAAATAACTCTAATTACACATGTTCAAATCAACTCTAATTACACTAGTTCAAACAAACTCTAATTACACATATTCAAACAAACAAACTCTAATTACACATGTTCAAACAAACATTCTCTAGTTACACATGTTCAAACGAACATTATCTAGTTACACATGTTCAAACAAACATTCTCTAATTACACATGTTCAAACAAACATATTTTAATTACATCTGTTCAAACAAACATTCTCTAATTACACATGTTCAAACAAACATTCTCTAATTACATCTGTTCAAACAAACATGCTCTAATTACATCTGTTCAAACAAACATTCTCTAATTACACATGTTCAAACAAACATATTTTAATTACATCTGTTCAAACAAACATTCTCTAATTACATCTGTTCAAACATTCTCTAATTACACAAGTTTAAACAAACATTCTCTAATTACACAAGTTTAAATAAACATACTCTGATTACACATGTTATAATAAACATTCCTTGATAAAAGATATTTAATGGGTATAGCATTTTATAGAAAAACAGAATAGGTATCTTCTTTTCAGAATAATCTAAGTAAATCAAAAGAGGGTCATATTACAATAAAAGTTGATAATTCATGTATTAAATTGTGCTGTAAAAGTTGATAATTCATGTATTACATTGTGCTATAAAAGTTGATAGTTCATGTATTACATTGTGCTATAAAAGTTGATAATTCATGTTTCACATTGTGCTGTAAAAGTTGATAATTCACGTATTACATTGTGCTATAAAAGTTGATAATTCATGTTTTACATTGTGCTATAAAAGTTGATAATAAGTCCATTACATTGTTGATAATACACATATTACATTGTACTACAAAGCGCAGGTTGTTTCAGAAAAATAAAGAACTTGTAGTAGTGTACCTTGCCATTGCAAGAGGAGTCATTCAATTAAAGGTATCGATGTAAGAGTTATCTCTCTTGAGGGATAGTGCACCTTAAGACTTATCTACCTTTGACGTGTAGCAGTGTAGAGAGTCATCCATTGTTCCTACATATATCGTTTTGTTTATCCTCTCAAGACCAACAGGTTGAGAGTTCAACTCAATGCTATTCTTCAAGGGGTCTGTTGTCCCTCTGAAAAAAAGGTCACTGTCATTAAGGCAAAGGTCAATAAGGCCAAGGTCACTAAATCTATTTCAGACCGATATGTACATCCATATCAAATCTAAACTGATTTATCATAAAGAAATAAAGGATATTGGATTTACATAAATGTTGATACAATTCAAGGTTTGTGTTCATTCTGAATCATTATAAAGCATAAACTTCCTAAAACAAAAAATTTGGCAACAATATTTTTTGGGGCAATTTATCTGTGAAAGCATGCAAGAAGCATTCAGAATTTCATATTCTCTAGCTTTGATAAATGTTAAATTCTCCTGTGAATATCTAGTTTTATTGTTTTCAAGCATACTTTTACCTAAATCTAACCGGGGAAATCCCATAGATTTATAGTTTAAAGAAATATTGCTATACTTTTAACTTGAATTTCTTTCAATTTAAAATTGATGTGGTGAATTGTATTAAAATTCTTACATGCTAGCACTTATAACAGTAACTTATAACAGTAAAACTGTACTACCCTTTTGATTCAAAGACTTACAACTTATAGGGCAAAATAGCTCCCTTATTGTCCTAACCTCTTTAGATCTGTGTCCTAGTTAACTACATAAACAAGATATTTAACATCGTTTTGATATATGAATTTCTCTGTGGAATGTGTTCCACATTGAAAACAGTACTTACCTCTTTAATGTGTATATACATCCATTACGACACGCAACAACAATCCTGTATTCCACATCATAAAGTCCGGTAACACTGAGAAATACGGGAACTGATGGCAAATCAAGCTGTAATGAAACACATAAAGTCCAGCAACACTGAGAAACACAGGAACTGATGGCAAATCAAGCTGTAATGAAACACATAAAGTCCAGTAACACTGAGAAACACAGGAACTGATGGCAAATCAAGCTGTAATGAAACACATAAAGTCCAGTAACACTGAGAAACACAGGAACTGATGGCAAATCAAGCTGTAATGAAACACATAAAGTCCAGTAACACGGGAACTGATGGCAAATCAAGCTGTAATGAAACACATTAAGTCCAGTAACACGGGAACTGATGGCAAATCAAGCTGTAATGAAACACATAAAGTCCAGTAACACTGAGAAACACAGGAACTGATGGCAAATCAAGCTGTAATGAAACACATTAAGTCCAGTAACACTGAGAAACACAGGAACTGATGGCAAATCAAGCTGTAATGAAACACATTAAGTCCAGTAACACTGAGAAACACGGGAACTGATGGCAAATCAAGCTGTAATGAAACACATTAAGTCCAGTAACACTGAGAAATACGGGAACTGATGGCAAATCAAGCTGTAATGAAACACATTAAGTCCAGTAACACTGAGAAACACAGGATCTGATGGCAAATCAAGCTGTAATGAAACACATTAAGTCCAGTAACACTGAGAAATACGGGAACTGATGGCAAATCAAGCTGTAATGAAACACATTAAGTCCAGTAACACTGAGAAACACAGGATCTGATGGCAAATCAAGCTGTAATGAAACACATTAAGTCCAGTAACACTGAGAAACACAGGAACTGATGGCAAATCAAGCTGTAATGAAACACATTAAGTCCAGTAACACTGAGAAACACAGGAACTGATGGCAAATCAAGCTGTAATGAAACACATTAAGTCCAGTAACACTGAGAAACACAGGAACTGATGGCAAATCAGTATATTATTCTTTTTAATGAAATTATGTGATATTCTGGTGTTGACATATGTTTCTGTTTATTGCCTAACATACACATTTTCTTTGGTCATTGATTAGATTTAACATACACATTTTCTTTGGTCATTGATTAGATTTAACATACACATTTTCTTTGGTCATTGATTAGATTTAACATACACATTTTCTTTGGTCATTGATTAGATTTAACTATATTAAGTGGAAATTGATACTGTGACAGTTCTTCCACTTTGAACCATTGAAATTGATAAGTCACATGAGGATGGAGCTGCCTTAAACAAACCATGCTGTATGTAAAGAAATCAAGATGTTGTTAAACAAATCATGCTGTATGTAAAGAAATCAAGATGTTGTTAAACAAATCATGCTGTATGTAAAGAAATCAAGATATTGTTAAACAAATCATTCTGTGATTAAACCAATCAAGTTGTAATTCCAGTGACTAAATATCAGTTCATCTGATTAATCAGTCACTATAACACATTTTTAAATTTAAAAGATTTGATTATCAGCATGCAAAAAATGAGTAATTGCTTTTCTTTTAGAAAACTAAAAATTTGAATTTGGAAAACAAGCTTGGTGTTTATATAAAGAGCATAATTTCTGTTCAGGTATTAAGAAATTTTCTCCTGTCAAGGTTTGACCATCTACACTAGACTAAAGTGTACAATCCATTCTTGGAGAAAAGAGGAGCAGGTCTTAAACCTTTGGCTAGTGGAACTTGGATAGAAATGGAGGGGATTTTAAACCTTTGGCTAGCAGAACTTGGAGAGATAAGGAGCGGGTCTTAAACCTTTGGCTAGCGGAACTTGAAGAGAAATGGAGGGATTCTAAATCCTTGGTTAGCGAAACTTGGAGAGAAGGAGGGAATCTTAAACCCTTGGCTAGTGGAGATGGTCAAACAAACTTTGGTTTTGGAGATGGGGTTTGACTTACTGTGGTCAGCACAGTGAAGGCCTCAGGGTCAAGGACATAAACAGATCCACTTTCTGTTCCCAGCACCAGACAGCTGATTGCGTCCTCCTCAGCCATGGACTTCTTCATTGTACTTAAACATGTTATCACAGTCTGCAATACACAAACTAAATCAAACATTTGGCAAAAGGACTATGTTAAAAACATGATGGTGCATGATGAACAACAATGCTTAATACAGACAAGTCTGATGTGGTCTGTGCTTATCTGTAGTTTTAGTGGGGTGTGTTTGTACATGTCTGAGTTAGTCTGTGTTTATCTGTAGTTTTAGTGGCATGTGTTTATACATGTCTGATGTGGTCTGTGCTTATCTGTAGTTTTAGTGGGGTGTGTTTGTACATGTCTGAGTTAGTCTGTGTTTATCTGTAGTTTTAGTGGCATGTGTTTATACATGTCTGATGTGGTCTGTGTTTATCTGTAGCTTTAGTGGGGTGTGTTTGTACATGTCTGAGTTAGTCTGTGTTTATCTGTAGTTTTAGTGGGGTGTGTTTGTACATGTCTGAGTTAGTCTGTGTTTATCTGTAGTTTTAGTGGGGTGTGTTTGTACATGTCTGAGTTAGTCTGTGTTTATCTGTAGCTTTAGTGGGGTGTGTTTGTACATGTCTGAGTTAGTCTGTGTTTATCTGTAGTTTTAGTGGGGTGTGTTTGTACATGTCTGAGTTAGTCTGTGTTTATCTGTAGCTTTAGTGGGGTGTGTTTGTACATGTCTGAGTTAGTCTGTAGTTTTAGTGGCATGTGTTTGTACATGTCTGATGTGGTCTGTGCTTATCTGTAGCTTTAGTGGCGTGTTTGTACACATCTGATTTGGTCTGTACACCTTGTGTGTTTGTACATGTCTGAGTTAGTCTGTGTTTTTACCTGTCGCTTTAGTGGGGTGTGTTTGTACATGTTGGCAAAAGTTTCACAATCCCCAACATCCTGCAGTTGTAGAAATCTCAATGATCTTACAGTTAAGATTGTGCCTTCAGACCTGAGTAAAAAAAACCACATGAATATTATCTAACAAATTCAAAATATTCCAGAAATAAGTCATCTAACACGAGGAGTGTGTGCTCACCTCATCCCCTCCAGCATTTCCCTCAGAACAAATATATTTATCTTCTCCTGAAATATTCAACATAGTTTCATTTCTCTCAGAACAAATATATTTATCTTCTCCTGAAATATTCAACATAGTTTCATTTCTCTCTGAACAAATATATAAATTTTATCTTCTGAAATATTCAACATACAGTTTCATTTCTCTCAAAACAAATATATTTATCTTCTCCTGAAATATTCAACATAGTTTCATTTCTCTCAGAACAAATATATTTATCTTCTCCTGAAATATTCAACATAGTTTCATTTCTCTCAGAACAAATATATTTATCTTCTCCTGAAATATTCAACATAGTTTCATTTCTCTCAGAACAAATATATTTATCTTCTCCTGAAAATTTCAACATAGTTTCATCTGTGTAATATATTCTGAAATGGTTGTGTACTTATTATAGCACATTCAAAAGTTACTGTAGTAGTACCTCTTGTATACAGATTACAGTTAAGTTACTTGGACTAGTGCTCCTGTATACAAATTATACATGTGTTATTTGGACTGGTACCTCTTTGACCTGGTTCCAGAGATCAGCTTCCACTGGGTTGACCTCTAGTGTTGGCAGAGTGAACTTGAAATATGGCCTAAGGTTCTTGTAAACATAAATGTAAGGGCCTGACGCTACAGCTATGGCTGAAACATAAAAACACATGAACACTAATAGCTGAAATAGGACACAAACTTTTTCAGTTATAGCTGAAATACAAGAACACATTAACTTCTAATGCTATAGCTGAAATATAAAAAGACATGAACATCTTTAGTTATAGTTCTAATATAAGAACTCAGGGTTTGACACTAGGGCACGTCCGACCGACCGAGTCTACTAAATGATGGGTCCGGTCGGGTAAAATGTCGACTTACTAGTCCGACTGGTCATGATGAAAAAATAAACAAGAAACTTTTTTTTTATCATGCTTTATTTTTAGACATTTACAATTACATCTACATAGATGATCTCACACACAAAATCACACACATGCATACAATATCTTCCATACAAAACTTTCTACATGAACTAGTATTTGACAGCTAGGCATAATTTAAAGGTATTGAAAATATACATATCAACAAAATGATCCTAAAAGTAATGATAAACAAGAAACTTTAAACAATAAGATATTTTATTCTTAACTAAGAAAATAACTGTAAAGAGTTTGCGAGCAATTTTAAACCGCGTGATGACATAATCTCTATTTTTAGTTCTAATGAATAAGTCGCGATCGGAAGTTATGTTTTACGACATCTGCTCAATGATGGGTATAAAGATATGTTTCGGATAAATAGATATAAAAACAGCAATTTTTCAGTGTTGACATATATGCGGGAATGTCTCTATATATTCAAATACGACTTCTCGTCCTCAAGAAAAGATGTCTTAAGAAAGAAAAGGAAATGGTTGGGAAGAAACAAAGCAGGGCTTATGAAATAGAAATTTAAAAAACCAGATGAGGTCATTTTATTTTAAATGGACTAAAGAATTTCCGTGCCAGGTAGAATTTAAAGAAACAGAAAATGTGTTTGAAAATAAAAGCATATCAAATTGATTGACGAGACTGAAGATTTTTTTTGAGACAATCAAATAAGGATTAGTTCAAACTGAACGATTGTAATTCGAAGTAAGAAATTAAATATGGAGAAACTATCACTTTTTTCTGTACAGTTGGTCAGGGCTAGTGGATGTAAGGTCAGGTCTAGTAAAAATCATTTGAAGTAGTCCGACTGGTCTAGTGCTCAAAAAAGTAAATGTCAAACCTTGAGAACACATGGGTTTCTTAAGCTATAGATGAAATATAAGAACACATGGATTTCTTAAGCTATAGATGAAATATAAGAACACATGGATTTCTTAAGCTATAGTTGAAATATAAGAACACATGGATTTCTTAAGCTATAGATGAAATATAAGAACACATGGATTTCTTAAGCTATAGATGAAATATAAGAACACATGGATTTCTTAAGCTATAGATGAAATATAAGAACACATGGATTTCTTAAGCTATAGTTGAAATATAAGAACACATGGATTTCTTAAGCTATAGATGAAATATAAGAACACATGGATTTCTTAAGCTATAGATGAAATATAAGAACACATGGATTTCTTAAGCTATAGTTGAAATATAAGAACACATGGATTTCTTAAGCTATAGATGAAATATAAGAACACATGGATTTCTTAAGCTATAGATGAAATATAAGAACACATGGATTTCTTAAGCTATAGATGAAATATAAGAACACATGGATTTCTTAAGCTATAGATGAAATATAAGAACACATGGATTTCTTAAGCTATAGATGAAATATAAGAACACATGGATTTCTTAAGCTATAGATGAAATATAAGAACACATGGATTTCTTAAGCTATAGATGAAATATAAGAACACATGGATTTCTTAAGCTATAGATGAAATATAAGAACACATGAATTGACACATTTTGTCAATTTTTGTTATTGAACTGTTTACCTAATTTACCATCTCTAGTTTTATGACAATGTTGTGGATAATGTATGACTTTTCTCAATACAGTTAGATATAATACAGCAACACACTACTGCAAAATCTATTTCCAAATTTCTCCTTACCTGGAGTGCGTGGTTCATGTGTGTCCATATAGAATGTTACCACTCCTGTCGGCAAGTCAATTATTGTGTGTTCACTCATCAAGTTTGTTCCTGAAAGATGAATAGGAAACAATTCAATATCTAGTCACCAAGTTTGTTCCTGAAAGATTCCATAACTAGTCATTAAGTGAAAGATTCCATATCTAGTCATCTAGTGAAAGATTCAATATCTAGTCATCTAGTGAAAGATTCAATATCTAGTCATCTAGTTAAAGATTCAATATCTAGTCATCAAAATAAAGATTCAATATCTAGTCATCTAGTGAAAGATTCAATATCTGGTCATCTAGTGAAAGATTCAATATCTAGTCATCAAGTGAAAGATTCAATATCTAGTCATCTAGTGAAAGATTCAATATCTAGTTATCTAGTGAAAGATTCAATATCTAGTCATCTAGTGAAAGATTCAATATCTAGTCATCTAGTGAAAGATTCAATATCTAGTCATCAAGTTAAAGATTCAATATCTAGTCGTCAAGTTAAAGATTCAATATCTAGTCATCAAGTGAAAGATTCAATATCTAGTCATCAAGTTAAAGATTCAATATCTAGTCATCAAGTTAAAGATTCAATAACTCAGTAACTTATCCCTCTGTCCTGTGAGAGTACATCTGATATCTACTGCACACATGACTCAGTAACTTATCCCTCTGTCCTGTGAGAGTACATATGATATCTACTGCACACATGACTCAGTAACTCAGTAACTTATCCCTCTGCCCTGTGAGAGTACATCTGATATCTACTGCACACATGACTCAGTAACTTATCCCTCTGTCCTGTGAGAGTACATCTGATATCTACTGCACACATGACTCAGTAAATTATCACTCTGCCCTGTGAGAGTACATCTGATATCTACTGCACACATGACTCAGTAACTCAGTAAATTATCCCTCTGTCCTGTGAGAGTACATCTGATATCTACTGCACACATGACTCAGTAACTCAGTAACTTATCCCTCTGTCCTGTGAGAGTACATCTGATATCTACTGCACACATATTGCTTTCAAATATATCACCCCCTGGTGCCATTTGCAGCAAGATTTTATTTATTTGTACAATCACTTGCAGGGGGTCACATAAATCCACATGTAAATTGTCTCCCTTACTTTATATTACACGTATTTGTTTTGTAACATTACATGGCAATGGTAATGTTAATCTAATAATTGCAATTTCATATCTAATAATTTATGCAGTGTTGGATGCAGAAAATTTTCAAAGGGTGTGTGTGACCTAAGTTTGTGCCTTTTCTGCCCTGAAAGGGGGGTTGAAGAGCCCAAAATGACAAAAAAGACAACTTGTGTTTAAGGATGTATGCTACACCAGAGAAATTTGATGTAGATGAAAAGTGGAGGATATGTACAACAATATTTTGAAGTTGAAAATTTTTAAATCTACTTTATTTTGTCAAAAATACAGTTTTAATAGAAGATTTAAAAATTTAAAAATCCCTGCTGGACTTGAACCTGCGACCTACAGTTCAGTAGTCAATATTCTAACCTACTGAGCTACTCGGCTAGGTATTTAAATAGAAAAGGAAAAGTATAATATTGCTGATATCTATTTTTTCATCCATGTTTTTAAAGGAAGTCAGCCATTATGACGATGTAGAGTACTACCTTAAAACGTTCAACCCAAGGGAGGATGCAATCCCTGTAACCCCCTCTAGATCCGCCCCCGTAAACCCTGTAACCCCCTCTAGATCCGCCCCCTCATTCAGAGTACAAATGTACAAAAAGTTAACAATAGATACACATACATGTACATGTATATCATATCACAGTAAACACTGATGCTTCTGATCCCCACACATTGGGATGAATATTCTGCAATTCAAATAGAAAATAAAATTCCATATAAAGTAATCAGGTGTTAAATCTGGAAGGAGTTGTATTAGAATTCAAGAATGTTTTAACAATTTTTAGAAAAGTGTGACTCCATCCACACAGATAAACAAAGTGATCCCAATATGTCTGTTCTGCTCCAAAGGCAACCCAAAACTAAACTACATTGACTTTCAGTACACATAAGTATTAATTTCAAGATCTTTCCTCAGCCTTTGCAAATATCTGTAAGTCTATGCTTCCCCCTGCATATAGAAAAATATGTACATTTTATTAGTACTTTAATGCTCCCCCCCTTACATCTACACATTTAATGACGCTTTCCTTACCTTTGTAGACTTTCAGTTTCATGTTGAAAGAGCCAGTCCCTAGGTCTGCTATGATGAGTTTCCAGTCCCCATCAGCCTGGACATCAGACAAACAGATGCACTGTGTCAGCGTATACAGAGAGGCTACTGGGTCTTTGTAGGCATCCAGCCATTTATCATTTCCCATCAACCTACACAAACAAATTTTAAAACAGTTAACAGATTTTTAAGTGTTTTCAGGGTTCATCTTTCGGGAAAATTTCATACAAATGCCAGTTGCATCTAAAAAAAACTCTTTCTGCCACCAAATCATTAAAAAAAACCTATTTATAAAAGAAAAGCAAATGAAAACTCGACAATACAGAGTACTTGTCCTGGTGTTTTGTTCACTGTCGACATGTAATAGTACAATTCATTATGTACAGGTCCAGAACTACCTCTAGTCTATGTTTAGCTACATAGCTTTATTAACTTTACCAACCACAACACTGCTCTAATTAGAGTTCATGACAATACTACATTGTTTTAAGAATTTTCATCAAAAGAGAACTTCTTTAGTGTATTACATGTAACTGTCCACTATCCTGTGCACAATGAAGCATAGATAAGCATGCGCGGTTGAGTTAAGGCTTTCCCCATAAAATTTTTAATACCGGTGCTTTACATAAATATACTTTCCCGCACTGGCACATTGTACGACGTCACAATGAAAATTACGTCATGACGAAGGTCATGACGTACATATCTACAGTCCTTTTGTGGTTGGAAATGTCAAAATATTGTTTCGTTATTTACCACCGCTGTCAAACGGTAAACTGCAATCGCGTAAAAGTTTCTGTCAAATGGGTTATATTAATTCTCTTTGATATTGAAAAAGTTTCAATTTCTTCTTTATATAGCATACATGCTAAAGTAATATCCATACTATATTGTGATATTGATATCATCCCTAATCTACACGTATAGTTACTTTCACAATGGACTCATTTGCATAAACAGGGTTTCCGTACATAAAAATTTCATCATTGGCACGACACCCCGAGGTTTTTAAGTGAAAGATGTTTCATTTATGTGACATGTGAACTTCAGTGCCAAAGGAAAGTTAGGGGAGCAAGTTCTGGCTTCAACAGAAAAAATGTTTTTCAGGCTAGATTCAACTTCGTATGTGCAAAAATCGCTGCATCTTGCATATTCAATGCAAAAATTAGACATGTTACAAGTCACAGTAAACTTGCTCTCAGCACTTTACAAATTAAGAAATTAATATGCTTTGAAGTTATATGAACTTCAACTTGCATTGATATCTGGATATTGTGCCAATTTTACGATTTATACATACACGATACGTTTTTATCTTGATATTTGATCACGTGATAGAGAGTTGATGTTGAGACTGTCGGTCTGGTAAAAATGTATAAGAGGTCAATATGCACTTAATGATATATACATATTGTTTTTGTATAAAAGGGTTGTGTTTACAGAATTTGTCACAAATTGATCTGTTTATTAATGCTTTTTTCCTGATATATTTCTATGGCCCTACTTAACACAACTGCGTGATGACTTTACAATGTGGAATCCGATTGCCAATCCATTATTTTCTTGATCCTTATTCTATGCTGAAGATTGGATAACTGTTCTCCGTGTTTATCGTTGGTGAGAAAAGTGTGTAAGTGTTATGTATCGTGTGCGTTTTGTGTCTTTAGTTTTGTTGTGTTTTGGGTGGGATTTTTCTTATTGTGTTGTGTATTGTGTAAAAAGAGAACTTTTAATAAAAACGATGTTTTTTAATTTTTTGTTTTATGTACGAATGTTGAATACAAACTAGAATGAATTATTGAGAGAAATTTATATGAATGCATTATGTTAAAGTTGAACAAAATGGCGGAAACGAAATGCGATAAACAATGCTTATCAAAGTATCCTTATGTATCCAACACAAGAAATAAAGAAAAGGGATAAGGACATGAAGAGTGACAGACAGATGTAAATAAATCAAGTGTCATAGTCTTTTAAACAAAGAAACAGTAAAGATACATTGACGCACACATCCCTTCACGGAGTATCAACAGAAGATAAACAATTTCAAATGATATTTTTAACGGATTTCACATTTATTACGTTATGACAAAATGAAAATCGTAATAACGGGGTTCCACTGTATTTTCCCTCAGTGAAATTCTGCAATCAATTTTTATGCTGTTTAGAAATTGGTTTGATAAAAGCTATTTCAAATAGCTATATTTAACAGGTTGGGAACACTTCCACTATGGCGAGATCTTCTTGCTAAAACGTGATTATCCCTCTTTAGCGAGAAATAAACATTACGATAAACAGGTGTTTTTGGTGTCTTTATTGACAATAATGGCAAATTCCGTACAATGCTGAATAAGTGTGACACACACACACTCAGCATGACGCAAATTGTCCCTATAAAATTTACAACACAGTCAAGAAATTTCATATCAACATTGTTGCATAAGAGGGAAGGAGGCTGAAATCCAATGCACATCGTGAGATTTCAGAAGTATCAGACATTTTAGCACTTTTTCTTTTTTTCACGCGAAACATGAAGAGATGTACTCCACGGATGTTTTTCTCCGTTGTACGGATATATTTATTTCACGAAATATTTGCATTCTTTTATCTATGACCATTCTCTCTATACGACACTTCTCTCTATATAGAATAATAATTATTTCATATAGAGAGAATGGTCATAGATAAAAGAATGTAAATATTTAGTGACATGCCCCTGTGATCTGACAGTGTTAAACAGGTTGGGAACACTTCCCCTGTAGCGAGATATTCTCGCTAAAACGCGATTATCCCTCTTTAGCGAGAAATAAACATTACCATAAACAGGTGTTTTGGCGTCTTTATTGAAAATAACGGCAAATCCCGTGTAACGCTGAATAAGTGCGACACGTACTCAACATGATGCGAATTGTTTCTATGAAATTGACAACATAGTAATGAAATTGCATACCAAAGTTGCTGTGTAAGAGGGAAGCAGTCTGAAATCTAATACACATCGTGAGTGTTTTTGTTTTGATTCATATATTTGCAGAAGCATCAGACATTTTAGCACTTTTTCTTCTTTTCACGTGCATCACGAAAAGATGTACTCCGCGAGTGTTTTTCTCTGTTGTACGCGATATATTTATTCTCGCTAGAGAGGGATAATCACGTTTTAGCGAGAATATCTCGCTATAGGGGAAGTGTTCCAAACCTGTTAAAATAATTACCCCGTCGTGTCATTTTCAATGTGATCTTTGTCTTCGCCTGACATTTCCGTATAACGAATGTCTACTCTCGTAAACAATCTATTACTTTCCTATCTACATCCACAAATAATCAATCAAAACCACTAATTTGCCAGCCAGCTTGGTAGTTTTGTTGCGAATGAAAACAATACTTCACCGGAAATACTTCTCGGAATGAAGAATTTAAAAGATAACTCGATCATAGTTGTATTCGTGCATATTTCAAAAATATTCTTCTAGTTTATCTTTGTGAATAAATTTTAGCAGTTTCAAACATTTTCGAAAGTTTAAGAAAATTATTATTTTACTGATTTATATTTTGAATAAATCATATCAATTTAAATCTGATCGAATAGTTTATCAATGGATTTATTTTATTTTGGCGCCATATTTGAAGGTTCACAGTCTGTAACTCGGTCAGTTTGTGTAAGTTTCATGTAATATTGAGCAACTCCAAGGCGTAGTTGATCTTGAACAAGTCCATTGACCAGTATTTTACTCATTTGCATTTAGTGCGAAATTGCGAGGTCGAAGGAGCGGAGCAAAAACGCGACCTTAGTTAAGTTAGTATTTTCCCATGTTTATAAATATCACAGGGTTTTGACACAATCTGAGCAAAGTTGTGTATAATATACATTTATTGCATGATAGTGAGAGAGATATGAAGATTTATTCACCCAAGAGGGGAATATGATTTTTCTTGGGTGAATAAATTTTCATATTTCCCGAACATCCATGCAATAAATTGTTTAAAATACCGAAACAAAGCAAACTACAAAAGTGCATTTGAAATTGGAGTCTGATGCTATCATTTGTTTATTATTGTCTTGTTATTACTCTAACCTTGCAGTTCTAAATCAGGCTGATGGAGGAGGAATCGTTGTATGGAAAGAGAAAGAAGAAAAAGAACAAGACCCCTAATCCCTTCTTTGAGACGTGGCTGCAGGAATGGAAACAGGAAGCTGTCGATAAAGGCATCAAATCACAATATGTTTATGCCAAGGTATCTATAACTTGTCAATGCTGTATCGAGATACAAAAAGAACAGTACATGGGCAGCAACCTGTCTGACATGTTGAATCATTAAAAAAATCTGTAAGGCATCAGGACAGGAAATCTGTAATTTTCTGTCAGTCCTGCAAATGTTTTGTCAACCAGAGGATCAATTATTATTTAAAGTTTGTCCATTAAATTTTTCTTGCCTTTGGTAAACATCATTTTACAGAACTTCAATTCAATGGACACAAGCAATCCGTGGACAATTCTTTTTTATGCTTTTTTATCTCGAGTGAAAAAAGCAGATAATTCAGAAATTGTAATAAGAAGTTGATCCAATTCAAAATCTTAGTCTCTAAAATCACTGTCAGATTTTCAAATGCGTATGATGGATTCCTATATACAGTGCAGATTTTAATAATGGAAAAAAAAAATATATGTATGTGTGTGAATATATATTTATATTACAAATCGCATTTTCCTCTATGAACCCACCAATTTCAGTACGCGACACAATCCATTCATATTGACTATGAACGGATTATGAACTAGGTATGAACACGACTGAGAGAGCGTAATGATTTGAAAAAATACAACAAAGATCTCACAAAGTCACACCCTGGATTAAGATTGTGAACTTACGTGGATTATCATCCCAATCTTGTGGTCTCCTAGCTCCAAAATACAGTGCACCATACAATGTTGCTAAAAGGCAGGGTGAGACGAAGTGTGACGTCATGTCTGTTTTGATGTACGTCACAATACGACTGTGCTTGTTACAGTTGTTTTCATAAAACAGGAGTTGTCATTTGTCCAAGGTAATAGATATAAGAAGTTCAAATATTTTGTCCAGGTCCTAACTTTTGTAGAAGCTCATACTGGGTAATCTATGACTGAAGCATGTGTTATGACCCTGAGGCAAGGTCATTCACTAGATTAAGGTCACTGGGAGAAAAGATAATGCCCTAGTTTGGTATAGGGAGTATTAGGTCTGTTAAGCCCTCTCCAGTTTGAAATTCAGAAATGTTTTAGCAACCATTCTGCAGTTATATCAAGATGAATTTGAGTGACTGATTTTACTATATGCATATGTCTGCACTAGAAAAAGAACCAAGCAGATCAGATGCTAGCGGACAGTCTGATAAAATAATCACAATGTTTGTAGGCAGATGCTAGCGGACACTTACTTAATTCTGATAAAATAATCACAATGTCTGTTTGTAGGCGCTCAAGTCACTTCGCAAATATCCTCTTCTTCTGACATCTGGAAAGGACTGCAAAATTTTGGAAAATTTTGGTAAAAACTTCCTTTTTACTTCAGGTTTACTATCAACAATATTTGATTGAATTTTTGTTACCTCATCTTCCCTTAATTAATATTCGTTGATTAATTTTTTTGAGCTAATCTTCCCTCAATTAATGTTCGTTGATTAATTTTTTTGGTAGATTATCTCCCCATAATTTTTGTTGATTTTGACTTTCTGTAGGAGACAAACTGTGTAAGTTGTTGGATGATCGACTTCAGAAACACATACAAGAACACGGTAAGAGTGTGTAAATCTTTGTATGATTTTGTCTGTGAGCTGTTATTAGAATATAATATTTGTTGACATACAATGTATTTAGAGCATTCAAGAGTTAAATATGTTTTTATAGGGTGTTTTGAATTTTAAGAAAAGCAACTTCTCATGTATGTTATGTTTAATATCATGTAATTTAAAAAGTATATTTCTAAAATATGCATATAATTCACTATATATATACATTATATATGTATGTATACATATATACACGTACATACATGTCCAATCCATGTATGTCCACCCTAGGCGAGGATTATTTGGGAGTCTCTGTGAGACTTTACTCCAAATATCAAATGTATGCCACAAAAAAAATAAAGGAATGATATTCGGGGGAGGGGGGGATTCTCTTGTAGATATACACAGTAACATAGAGAATACATGTATTGTACATGAAATTGAATTCTGAAAGTTGATAGAAAATTGATGTGCAAAGTACAAAGACCACTTTTATTTATTTTGTAGGTGCATTAGTTCCCCCACAGCCAGAGAATTCATTTACCAAACCACCACCCAGGCAGAAACCAAAACCGAGTAAGAAGCCAGCAGCGACAGTGGTCAGACCTGTGACAGAGCAGCAGGTGGTCCCCCGTGGGGCAGCTCATACTCTGTCCGACTCTGAAAGTGAAGGAGATGCAGAGGCTCCGCAACCCCCCAGGGTAAACCCTTGCAGACTTCAAGCGTGCAGTCACCACCAAAATATTTCTCCCAAACCTATACAATAATGTCTTCCATCTTCAGCAATGTGCTAGCTACACAAACAGTGACTTCTTAATATTTTTGAATGAAGAATATATTTAGGTCTAATGTCTTATAACTGAACGCAGAGAAGCATGGCGTTCTTGTGTGTGTGACTAGTGTACCTTTGTTATGTTTTTATGAATTAACCTCGTAACATAATGATGACTGCTGTAGATACACTGCTGGTGAACTGAAATTAACCCTACTTTCCAAATTTCAATGCAGAAAAGACCAAGATCTGGAATAGGAATAGGAAGTGGTGAAAGGGAATATATACCTGCCTACAGATCCGGACCCTTCGCTCTTCTTATCACCCTAAACAGAGACAGACAGGTATCTAACAGCACACAGCATTTCCTGTGGAGCACAGTGTTTCCAGTGGAGCACACAGCATTTCTAGGGAGCACACATTTGCTTTATTTGCTGTGGAGCACACAGCATTTCCTGTGGAACACACAGTATTTGCTGTGGAGCACACAGTATTTCCTGTGGAGCACACAGTATTTGCTGTGGAGCACACATCATTTCCTGTGGAGTACAGTATTTCCAGTGCAAGAAGTGTGATTTTCTTTCTTTATTGTTCATTTGTATTTTATATCAGATTTTTTTTTTTTTTTTAGTCTGCAAATGGGAGAGGATTTATGACAAAATCAGATTTATGTAGTCAAGCCCAGCCCTTAGCTGAGAAATCTTTCACTGTAGTAAGTGTACATTCTTTGAAATCTAAAAGGAATAATGTCAAATTCTGTATTAAAAGTCAGGATACAGATCCGTTTTTGTCAATTACAGCCAGACTCCGACTGTAATAAAGTCTGAATATGAATTTATTTTTGTCAATTAGCTATTTTAAAGTTTGGATAATACAGATTAGTATTTGTCCCTTACAGGCAGACCCCAGCTGTCGGTACACAGCCTGGTCTTCAATGGGAACACTGATAAAGAAAGGACTAGTCGTCAAGGAGAGTAGTCCAGCTCAGTACAGTCTGACCGAGGCGGGGTGTGAGCTGGCACATCGACTGGAAGCAATTCAGGCAGACGACTTTCCAGCCAGACCACCACCAGTCCAGAGAGGACCAGCTATAGTTCCTAACACTGTCAGTCAAGACAGAGGGTGAGGTGTCTCTTAAATACAGGTGGAGTAAGGAAGATGGACAGAGAGAGCACCAAGACTGATCTCTAAACTTGTGATATTTTTCAGGACACTTCTGTACAAGTATGTAACAAACGATGGAGAGGAGGTAAAACACAAGGATAAAGCCGCTGTTCTGATTGATGGTGAGGATGTAGAATGAACACAATCTGTCGTCGGGGTTTAATATACATTTATCTCCTCACAAACGCTTACACAGTCACTTCATCAGTGGCCATTTTCTAATACATTGCTCTCCTTACAACATCTTTGCTAGCCAAGGGTTTTTGGTCCACTCCGCTCCCCATGAAAACCCTTGCCTAGCGAAGATGTCCTTACGAACCTTAGACGTGAATTTCATCAGTTGCCCATGTTTCTGATACCTTAACCTTTGGGGATGTAAAATAAGGAGATTTTCTCATCAGAAGCAGAATTCTCTGAAAAGCATTTTCTTTACTTCATTAGAAATTAAAGCAATTTACTTATTAACAAATCAAATTTCATGCTCAAATTCTTCTGAAATTCTCTTTGATTATGTAAATGACATGCAGAATAAACAATTTATTAATGCCCATCATTATATGATTTTAATGCTTTAACACTTTTAATGGTATTTTTGTTTTAAGTTTGAAGGAGTTGGGATTCTTCATTTTCAATTCTACTCTGAAGATAGTGTTCTTTTTATTCAACATAGCCCCCCCCCCCCCCCCCCCCCCCAAATGCCTCCTATAACTATAAGACAATTTTGAACAAAATGGATCTACAGTAGAACAAGCGTATAGAAAAGTGCTGGATATGAACATTTTGATTTGTTTTAAGCGTCATTTGTTATATCCAATAAGTTCGTAATACAGGTATATTTTAAAACTACAGGGAATCACTGCTGTAAGCATGGATTCATTATAAGTATGCTCGCAGTAACTGTGTTTTACTGTATTTGTAAAATGCAATGGCCAGATTGAGATCAGAATCTTCTTGATATACCTTTGTATGAGTGTATGCCACATTTTATGCATGCTTTTCTCTCGAAACATTGTTTTGAAGCCTCCTAATGTACCAGTAGCATGATATCAACATCAGGTTTGTGGTGAATGGTCTGATCATACACAAGTCTTCTGGAAAACTTTATGGGTGAGGCCAAGTCAGGAACCTGTCCATGGTGAAGATGGGGCAGGTCAGGAACCTGTCTATGGTGAAGATAAGGTAGGTCAGAAACCTGTCCATGGTGAAGATAGGGCAGGTCAGGAACCTGTCCATGGTGAAGATAAGGTAGGTCAGAAACCTGTCCATGGTGAAGATAAGGTAGGTCAGGAACCTGTCTATGGTGAAGATAAGGTAGGTCAGGAACCTGTCTATGGTGAAGATAGGGCAGGTCAGGAACCTGTCCATGGTGAAGATAAGGTAGGTCAGAAACCTGTCCATGGTGAAGATAAGGTAGGTCAGGAACCTGTCCATGGTGAAGATAAGGTAGGTCAGGAACCTGTCCATGGTGAAGATAAGGTAGGTCAGAAACCTGTCCATGGTGAAGATAAGGTAGGTCAGGAACCTGTCTATGGTGAAGATAAGGTAGGTCAGGAACCTGTCTATGGTGAAGATAGGGCAGGTCAGGAACCTGTCCATGGTGAAGATAAGGTAGGTCAGAAACCTGTCCATGGTGAAGATAAGGTAGGTCAGGAACCTGTCCATGGTGAAGATAAGGTAGGTCAGGAACCTGTCCATGGTGAAGATAAGGTAGGTCAGAAACCTGTCCATGGTGAAGATAAGGTAGGTCAGGAACCTGTCTATGGTGAAGATAAGGTAGGTCAGGAACCTGTCCATGGTGAAGATAAGGTAGGAATGTCTGTTCATTTTAACAAATATTAAACAGTTTAAATTAAACAATAGGCCTAGTGTTTGTGAGGAGAGTAGCATATCAGAAATTCATCAATGCTGAAGACAGTCTGATTAAAACCACCCCCTTTTTCTTTACTCTTGTCAGGTGAGTTTAAGAAGAAGGGGGTGGTTTTAATAAGATTTTGGTGAAGATGGTTAGGAATGTGTGTTAATTTTAACAAATATTGAACAGATGTGAATTTAATGCTTTATTCACATACATGTACAAGTATTCATTTACAAAATTAAGGACACTTTATTCATCAAGTGTGTATATTTCAGATGATCTAGGGATTGGATTTCTGATCAGAGTGAATTACCGACAACTGTTGTCCAGTGGGAAACGCTACAGACTGGACACCACAAGGTCTGAATGTCCATTTAAATAAACACAACAAGGTCTAAATGTCCACTCAAATAACTACCCACAAACTCCTTGCTGATGTGGCATTGATACGTGTGCATGTTTACTTGTAATGATAAGTATACAGTCCGAGCTCAGATATAATTAAAGTAAATCTTCACAGACAAATATATATACAGTACATGTATAATGACTAGTAACATTTGTAGAAGTTAATAAAGTAAATCTAAACAAATGTACATGTATAATGACTAGTTTGTTTGTTTGTTATCTGGTTAATTAGTAGTAACATGATCGGACTCCAGATTTTATTAAAATACTCAAGTACACAAGCATAATTAAATCTGCTAGTGAATTTTGATTGTTTTAGTTGATAATTGCAGGCCTTTGGGAGAAGATGTTTTTGTATATCTGCATGGAGATGATGCTGTTGATAATGTTGGTATACAGGAAATGCCCGCATTACCATCATTGACCGATGTAGATGTAGAGGAAACTCCAGTTGTTACTGCAGGTAATATCAAAATCATCGCCGGAAACCCATGGTCGGTCACACCTCTTTTAAAAGAAGTGCGACCAACTGGGGGTTTCTGACGATGTACTAAGATAAGACCAACTAGTACATTGTAGAGATTAGTCACAGTTATTTCTTTACAATTGGCTGACAAACATGGAGAGTTCTAGGAAATTGGTGATTACAATTCTTTCAAACTTTTTGCGTTTTGACATCTGTTGTACTGTTAATAAACAATACACTAACCTGCATTATTTAATATGTTTACAGGTGCACTGTTATCAACACGGCAGATGAAATTTTTATGTCCCCGAGATCGAAGATCGGGGGGCATATTGTTTTTTGTCCTGTCTGTCATTCTGTCTGAAACTTTAACCTTGCCAATAACATTTTTGACCCCATGACCTTGACCTTGGAGTTTGACCTACTTTTTGAAAACTTTAACCTTGCTAGTAACTTTTGAACAGTAAATACTAGAGCTTTGATATTTCACATGAGTATTCCTTGTGACAAGATTTTTCCATAGGTACCAACATTGTTGACCCTGTGACCTTAACTTTGGAGTTTGACCTCCTTTTAAAAAATTAGATATTGGTCATAACTTCTAAATGGTAAATATAAGAGCTTTCATATTGCACGTGAGCATTTGTTGTGACAAGATCTTTCTACTGGTACCAAGATATTTGTCCTTGTGACATTGGCCATCCTTGGAATTGGCCATTATTGGGGGGATTTGTGTTTTACAAACACATCTTGTTTTATTTAATCCTTTTAAATGTGTCTTTTCTTTGTGACTTCAGGTGAATAGAAATCATGATTTAATTCCTAAAAATATGATGTACTTGAATCAATATCTGATGTCATAACATCTCGCTTCCTGTTCATAGCATGTCACTTCCTGTTGAATAATCTTGGTTGAGATTCGGCTCGACTGAATATTTGGACTGACGCCTTCACCGAATCTCAGAGCAGTCCTTCATAATTCATGTCTGGAAATTTTAGTTTCAGCTTCGGCCAGTTCTAGCAATTAATGTACACTTAGGTGACACTGTAGTTCGCTTCAAATAAGTTATTTGACTATCAACTAACTCTCTATCACTGTTAATTTTGTATTGCTTACCGTCTTGGTATAAAAATCCCAAAATGAAAATAGGCACTAAATTTTCCGTTCAAATGAAGACTTCCATGGCACAATATTTTATCTCCTGGAATTGAAGAGTTCCTTTAGTCTGCTTTATCTAGTTACTGATACATTGTATCTACATACCTACTTGCACTTCGCTAATTTAAAAAACAGACTATAAGAACTCTTCAATTTTTGGAGATAAAATATTGCGCCATAGAAGTCTTCATTTGAACGGATAATAAGTGATGGTTTATTTTATGGAATCTACATACTTATACGGTAAGTAATACAGCATTAATAGTGATACAGATTTGGTTTAATAGTCAACTAAGTGATTTGAAGCGAACAGCAGTGTCACCTAAGTGCACATTAATTGCTAGAACCAGTCGAAGCTGAAAGTAAATTTCCAGACATGAATTATGACGGACTGCTCCGAGATTCGGTGAAGGCGTCAGTCCAAATATTCAGCCGAGCCGAATCTCAACCGAGATTACTTGTTGACAGCTCCTAATTCATAGTATGTGACTCCATTTTCTTGTTCCTTATTGCAGTCAAACCAATTAAAGAAGGGAAGAAGAGAACAAAAGCTCCACCAGACATTTTGTCTTCTACCTCTGCTGTACCACAACTTTTATCATTCCAAAGTCTGGAGCCTTCCGTTTTCGCCAGGAAACAGTTAGACAGAATTTCCACTGATTCTGTCAAAACTAGTTGTCTAGACACTATACAAGGCATTGAGAATTCTCAGGGATCCAGTAGTAGTGCTTCTATACCAAATTTTGTGCTCCAACCTGGGCAGTTTGAAATCATTCTGTGTGTAGACAACGCTGAATTCTATGGCAGCAGGTATTTACTGTTAAACCTTTCTTTGGTAATCAAAGAAAATGTATCCTGTGAAAGGGATTCAAACCAGGCCCTTATGTTTCATAATATTAAACACAATATCTTAGGTGTGTTATTACTCCCCTACCAGTTTGTAAAACCGAAGGGGACTATAGCTTTCTTCTCCGTCTGTCAGTCTGTCCAGGCTTTCAAGCGGGCCCTTATTTTCCTTATTTTTCTACAACAGCCCTTGTTTTCCTTATTTGAGCTTTAGAATCCGAAAAAAAAGTCCTAATTTTTTGTTGAAATTCCTACATTTTCAAATTTTGAAAGTTTAAAAAAATTTGACATAAAGTAAGTGTTGGAATTTATTAAATTTAGTCTTAGTATACTTTCAGAAAATGAATATGTTGATTAAATGTACATCTCAGAAGACATCTTGATGGTTATCAGCTATATTCAGCATTGATTGTGAGCCATGGGAGTCCACCTCAATTATATCATGGTTTGTGCTGAATGCCAAATATGGCTGTTGATAACCACTGGTATGATCTTCTGAGTGGGTAATTAGTTTTGCAATTGGTTGTCGTGCGTTAACAATAGGAACATTTTTAACTTCTTAATAACTACTAGTCCAATTCTTTTCAAATTTGGTATGAAGTATCATTGGGATAAGTGGGGACATAAATTGTAAATTTCAGGAGTCCAGGACCCCTGGGGCCCTAGTGGCGGGGCAAAAACTGCCCAAAATTGACCAATTTTCAAAAAATTTCTTCTCAAGAACCACACACATGTAAGAAAAACTAAATACATAGTGATGTAGAGCAGGAAGGCCTCTACCAAAATTGTAAATTGTAAATTTCATGATCCCCGGGGTAGGGGTTCTGACCCCAGGGCGGGGCCAAACTTGTTATATAGTGTTTATGTGTAAAACACTTGAATAACATTTTCTTTAGTGCTTTTGAAACTAAATGGATAGAGCAGGTAGTCTTTTACCAAAATTGTAAATTTGATGATCCCCAGCGTAAGGGTTCTGACCCCAGGGTGAGGCCAAACTAATAGTGTATAGTATTTATGTGTAAGTTTGCTGATACTGTATAAAATCTTAATGCATACTTAGGAATAGCAGAAAAGGATGTACATGTACAAAAAATGGTGAATTTCGCAACCCAGGGTTATGACTTTAGGATGAGTCCAAATTAGTCATATATTTTGATGTTTTAATGTTAATACACGTATTATTTAAAGCCTTTCATCAGTGTATGCATTTTTGAGGGCAGTGAGGTTTTAAGAACACATCTTGTTTTATACTGTTGGTGAACATTAGAATTTAGCTTAGATATTCAGAACAGAAATTTTTTTCTAGATTTCATAGCCCATGGAAGTAGTGATACTTTTTCATTAGTATTCAGGTGACCGATAAGGCCTGTGGGCCTCTTGTTGTATTATTGCTCTTGCAAATGGTGAGTAAAACATTTTTTCTTTCCTATTGATTTGTAAATTTAACCCTTATTTTTGTCTAAAAAGCCCTTAAAAATTTTGCCCCAAAAATGGCCCTTATTTTTTGCAAAATGTCACTTGCAAGCCTGGTCTGTCCCATATTGGTTTTCCAAACTTTTTTCCATTATGCTTTCGTGGATTCATTTGAAACGTACAGTGTAATTTCAGAATTGCAAACTAAAGATCAAGTTCGAATTTCGTAACATATGATGGACAACTTTTAAAGAAATTAATTTTTAGATTCTACGTTTTTTATTCATCGGTATTGTGTTCCCAATGGGAATGCATTAAAAGTAGGACATCCGAATAGAGGCAGTCAATGAGCCTCAGTCACTGATTGTGCAGATAATCACTTCATTAATTTAACATTTCAAGCTTATTCATCGTAAAAGGAACATATTAATGAAGATATATATCAAATCTGGTAATTACACCGACTCGGAGTATTTTTGTGTTGTCGGGATATTTAAAATCGTCCTTCAAACAGTTGATAGTAAGTAGTATTTTTAGAAGTCCTTTATAAGTATTTATCATACAGATATGAATGTTATATCTGTGGGTTTTTTGTGTCCCACTTGCACGATTATTTAAATAACCCCCCCCCCCCCCCCCCCCCCACTTATTTTCTGTAAAAATTATTATTTCATCCTGATAAATACTACATGTGTCAACTCTACGAACAACAAAACATTAAATTAATTTGACACTGGTAAACATGGTGACTTGGTGCCAGTGTATTGGGTCAAAGTTCAAGGTCAAACAACATCAAATGTACATTTCCTTGAATATTAAATAATGTTGTCAATTAATGGGGGCACCAGTAGGGGACATATATTTCTTATGCAATACTTTCAGAATGCTTCTTTTTAAAGCTGCTAAATCTGCCAAGGGGAATAGAGAAACACTGGATTGTCACCCTTAGTTTGCAAAGATGACCTCCAGCATGTGAAAAATCTGGTTATAACCCTCTTTGGAAAGCAAAAATCTTGTCATAATGTGCAAAATTTTTGAATACAGTATGTGTTTATATTTCGAAGAAACATACAACAGTAATATCTTTAACATTGTGAGGCCTAGGACCATCAAAATTGTCAGTTGATGTATCTTTATGGGGAAAGTGTGTCACGAACCAAAAGTAGGTTAATATGGCCTCCTTCTGGAATTTTATTGTCATACATGCTCAAATTGTGTACGGATCATATCTTTCACACGGTGAGGCCTAGTACCATCAGACATGGTCAGCTGATGCATCTTTAGGGGGGGAAGGTGTGTCTCAACCCAAATGTAGGTCACTGTAACCTCATTTTGGAATTGCAATTGACATTGTTACAGATTGTGATTTCAAGCATGCAAACATACATATAGATACACATCGTGTACATGTGGTTCCAGATAGTGGTATCATGTACCCTACCACTGCACTTTATTTTAACAATGCTGAATCCCCTTTCAGAATCTGCATTGCTGTTAGGCAAAACAAGTAGAGTTTTAGCCAATTTTAAAAGAAATGTTAACTCTTGGTTTTATTATACTGATGTCAGTGGTAGTTTTCACATTGTGCCAAAAGCTGTCCATATTTTCCTCTTCAAAGGGTGGCAAATCCACCTTACTGGACAGTAAATAGTCTGTGAACTGTTCTTGCAACATATCCACTTCTTTCTCTTCCACAACACTTAGGCATTTTTGTGCTAGTTCCATAACTAAAATGTGTGCGAGTATAGGAAAATAAATAAAACCTTGTAGATTTCAACAATGATTTGGGAAGACTCTTGTGCCTAAGAATTTTGTACATGTGTTTTTGTGTGTTTGGTCAGATCATTTTTAGCTCCAGACACAATAAATAAGTGTGTATTACATAAAAGGTACACTCGACCACTTTTACCCACGGAAAGTCATTCTTTATTAAGTTGATGTAAATTACCATCTTGTATGTATAGGCAAGGGGGAGGAAAGTCCTTGTTGCCTGACCTGATCAAGAATGGTGTGACCTGTGACCTCCGAAAACTCCATGTGGGAGACCTGCTGTGGGTGGCAAGGGAGAAAACTCATCAGACAGAAGTTGGTAAGGGGGAATAACTTTTACTATGAAGACAGACTTATTCTAGATATGAGGTTTTGGAGCAATATCTAAGGATTTATTTTATGGTTATTGTGGAAGTAGGTTTTGGTCAACCCAAGGGAAGAGAAATTGTGTTGGACTACATTGTGGAGAGGAAGAGAATGGATGACCTCGTCCATAGCTGTACAGATGGAAGACTTCCAGATCAAAAGGTCAGAGTTCAGAGCAGGTCAAACTAGTATGGATATGGATTAAAGATCAATATCAAAAGATGAATGTCGGATAAAAATCTTAATTCAAATAGGGTAGGGAAGATGGTAAAAATTCCCACAAGTTTCAGTCATCCTAAATAAATTTTATCACAATACATGAATAATTTTGGTACAAGTTAACCCTTTTAAATGCTCCCATTCTTTGTTAGTAAAGCGTTTTTTGTTGTGGTGAACAGCTATTGCGTTATTTACAATGTATACAGACCAATCGACCTTGATTGAATATATAGAGACATTCATCATATCAAGTCTAAGTGACTGTTTCTCAAATTGAATTATAAACTATGCATTGTAGTTCCGCCTAAAGCACTGCGGCCTGAAGAAACCAATCTTCATGATAGAGGACTATGGCTCCCTTCAGCATTTCAGCATCCCAGAGGACCGCATCAGGCAAACAATAACAAATCTTAAGGTGATGGTGATTGTCTATAACGTCTCGTTTGACCAAATGATTCTTAGATACACAGCACACAATCCCTTTGTCCGAAATATCTGATGTTTTCCTGACTTTTTTATGATTTTGATATTTTCCGTGCCAGGAAAATGTCAGCTGGAAATTTCGACGCCTCCAACTGGAGGTATCATTCTCGGGCCGATTTTAAATACTTGTGAGCCGAATTCAATGTTAAACTCATAATTAATCACTAAAACGATGCTTCTTGTACTTACTAATATCGATTTTATGAATTCTTTCATCACATAAACAGTCTCCTGAAAACATTTTAATAAACTGTCGAGCTTTGTTTTGAGTCATGTGACTCGTTCGCTCAAATGACAGTTAAAATTCAATTGACTACAATTGTGTGTTTCTGTTATCGAATTTTGGAGTGATATTTTCTTTTAATCGATATTAGTAAGTAAAAGAAGCATTGTTTTATTGATTAATTATGAGTTTAACATTGAATTCGATTTAAAAATATTTAAAATCGGCCCGAGCTGGAGGCGGCAAATTTCCAGTTTACATAATGGCGCCGGTTCTGACGTTTTCCTGGCACGGTAAATATCAAAAATAAAAAAGCCAGGAAAACATCAGATATTTCGGAATATATATAACACTTTAGGAATATGTGTTATAATCACCCTCTCAAGAACCCAAGGTTACATGTTTATTGAATTAATAAGCAAACATCCAATGTTGCGTTGAGAGTTTTATTAAACCACTTGTAATCCTGTAGCATTGATTTAAAACAACATTATTTAACCAGGACTCAGTTGCAGAAAAGTTCGTTAAGTTTAACTTGTACATTTATTGAGTGTTAAGTAGGTGTTAACTGTCAGTTAAAATTCACTAACTTTTGTGCATCTCATTACTGGGTCCTGGATATAATATTTGGAGTGTTTTAAATTTACAGAAGAAAAAAAGATGAAAATGAATGCAATTTTTCAATATTCTGTACAAATCTGTAGGGAGGTTATGAAATGCATTCTTGGATGTATATACAGGTCATTGATGGTTTTCAAATCAAAAGAACAAAGAATGTGAAGGAATCGGTTGCCTACCTGACAGTGATGAAGAGATATCTACACAGGTATTACAAGGTAAATACAAGGAATCGGTGACCTACCTGATGGTGATATCCAGATATTACAAAAAATCACATTGAGATAGACAAATAATCACATTGAGATAGACAAATAATCACATTGAGATAGACAAATAAGCACATTGAGATAGATGATCACATTGAGATAGACAAATAATCACATTGAGATGGACAAATAATCACATTGAGATAGACAAATGATCACATTGAGATAGACAAATAATCACATTGAGATAGACAAATAATCACATTGAGATAGACAAATAATTACATTGAGATAGACAAATGATCACATTGAGATACACAAATGATCACATTGAGATAGACAAATGATCACATTGAGATAGACAAATAATCACATTGAGATAGACAAATAAGCACATTGAGAAAGACAACTAATCACATTGAGATAGACAAATAATCACATTGAGATAGACAAATAAGCACATTGAGATAGACAAATAAGCACATGGAGATAGTTGATTACACATGACCCAGGTGACTTTTGTGACCCATGGACCTCTGTAACGTGTAACAAAGTTTGTACTTTTATATATATTTAGGTAATTAACTTTGCATTTATATGATTATCAATATATCACAAAATTAGGTCAATTTTTAAGAACAAGACACTCTATGCCTGCAGTAGGGACGACCTCAAAGAGCAAGACTGGACCAACAGCATCCAGGACTGCGAGGTTAAACTGATGGAATTCAATGAATTCAATGCAGGATCTGTCAAGTCCAGGGTAAGTGTTCAAGTACACAGGCAAAATTACAGTTCAACTTAGAATATCAAATACGCAGGCAAAATTACACTTCAACTTAGAATATCAAATACGCAGGCAAAATTACACTACAACTTAGAATAATTTAATTCTTATTGTATCCTTGTCTCTGATTGGTCAAATTCCAATTGAGGAACGCAAGTTATTTTTGTATAACCTGGTTTGGTATGGGGACACACCCCCTTGACAACCAGATGTCGGAACTATATTTTTTTCTCTCTCTCTCTAAATTTACATCGCAGCACTGTTTTCAGCCTTCTATGGAATAGAAAGTCAACGTGCACAATAAGATACTTCGGTTTGATACACATGTTGTTTTCTCGTTGTCAATATTAGCATCTACTTGTACGCAAATCACTGTTGCAAAACATCTTTCTCTGTATGTATGGTCGAATAATAGATTAAAACAAAGATGTATTCGAATTAATGATTTGCCAAGTAAGCATTACCCTGTTCATTTTGAAATAAATTTCTCACTGGGGAAAAGGAGGGGGGTGTGTGTGTTGTTATACCCCCCGCAACAAGTTGTGGGGGGGGTATACTGGAATCGGGTTGTCCGTCTGTCTGTCCGTCCGTCCGTCTGTAGACGCAATGGTTTCCGGGCTCTAAAGCATTATCCTTTCCACCTACCGTCACCATATCATACATATGGACTACCCATGGGATGAAGATGTTCCCTATCGATTTTGGGGTCAAAAGGTCAAGCACACTGGACATCGAAGTAGCAATATGGTTTCCGGGCTCTAAAGCGTTATCCTTTCCACCTACAGTCACCATATCATACATATGGACTACCCATGGGATGAAGATGTTCCCTATCGATTTTGAGGTCAAAGGTTAAGCGCACTGGACATCGAAGTAGCAATATGGTTTCCGGGCTCTAAAGCATTATCCTTTCCACCTACAGTCACCATATCATACATATGGACTACCCATGGGATGAAGATGTTCCCTATCGATTTTGGGGTCCAAAGGTCAAGCGCACTGGACATCGAAGTAGCAATATGGTTTCCGGGCTCTAAAGCGTTATCCTTTCCACCTACAGTCACCATATTATACATATGGACTACCCATGGGATGAAGATGTTCCCTATCGATTTATGGGTGAAAAGGTCAAAGGTCAAGCACACTGGACATCGAAGTAGCAATATGGTTTCCGGGCTCTAAAGCGTCATCCTTTCCACCTACAGTCACCATATCATATATATGGACTACCCATGGGATGAAGATGTTCCCTATCGATTTTGGGGTCAAAAGGTCAAAGGTCACGTGCACTGGACATCGAAGTAGCAATATGGTTCGGTTTGTCATGCCATTTGTTTTTTACACTCAGAAAAGAGGTAGTTTATACCTATTACCAACACCATTTGGGAGATTGGGGTAAGTGGGGGGTATTCTTTGTGAGCATTGCTCACAGTACCTCTTGTTTCATTCCTTGATCCATCTTTCAACAAAGCAAACAAAAATTCATACGTCACATTTTATCACATGACGTCAGACACATTGACATGTGGATCGCTATTTGTTACTTGCTTACATATTTTCTTGTGTCGGAATTTCTATTAGCGACAACATTGCATACAAGGGTAAGTTTTCGTTTAGTAGAAGTTTTCACAGAGTTGAAAGCCGTAAATTATTGCATTTTCTGATATTTGAAGATCTATTTTGGGTAGGCCTAAACAATGCAATTTCCCGTATTTTCTCAATCTGTCGGAGATGAGCGACTTCAAAGTCGATCTCTATCTCTAAAGGGCAGCGAAATACGCATTGCATGGATAGTCTACGCATATTTTCTATCATGATAAACTTCACTTTCGATACAGTATTTTGATAAATGGCTATGGTCCGTAGAACTAAGATTAAAGATGGCGACCTTCGGCTTCGCAGCTAGACGCTTCGTGTCGCTGTTGCTAAGTAAATCATTGCGCGGCTTAGTTGACTTGTATTTTTCCGAGTTTATGTCTCTTGCATTAATTTATAAGGAATGACTTTAATTCTGGGGCAGGTTATACGAGTATAACCTGGTTTGGGTCAGTTTACGCTTTATAATCCACGGGTAAAATTACACTTCAACTTGAAATATCAAATACACAGGCAAAATTACACTCAGAATATCGATTACGCGTGTAAAATTACACTTCAACTCGGAATATCAAATACACAGGCAAAATTATTCTCAAAATATGAAATATGCAGATAAAATTACTCTCAGAATATCAAATATGCAGGCAAAATTACATTCGGAATATCAAATACACAGGCAAGATTACATTCAGAATATTTAAATATGCAGGCAAAATTACACTCGGAATATCAAATACGCAGGCAAAATTACACTCGGAATATCAAATACGCTGGCAAAATTACACTCAGAATATCAAATACACAGGCAAAGTTACACTTCAACTTGGAATATCAAATACGCAGGCAAAATTACACTCAGAATATCAAATACGCTGGCAAAATTACACTCAGAATATCAAATACGCTGGCAAAATTACACTTGGAATGTGAATTACGCTGGCAAAATTATACTCAGAATATCATATACGCAGGCAAAATTACATTCGGAATATCAAATACGCTGGCAAAATTACATTCAGAATATCAAATATGCAGGCAAAATTACACTTCTCAGAATATCAAATACGCAGGCAAAATTACACTCAGAATATCAAATACGCAGGCAAAATTACACTTGGAATGTGAATTACGCTGGCAAAATTACACTAAGAATATCATATACGCAGGCAAAATTACATTCGGAATATCAAATACGCAAGCAAAATTACATTCGGAATATCAAATATGCAGGCAAAATTACACTTCTCGGAATATCAAATACGCAGGCAAAATTAAACTCAGAATATCAAATACGCAGGCAGAATTACACTCGGAATATCAAATACACAGTCAGGCAAAATTACATTTGGAATATCAAATACGCAGCCAAAATTACACTCAGAATATCAAATACGCAGGCAAAATTACACTTCAACTTGGAATATCAAATACGCAGACAAAATTACATTCAGAATATCAAATATGCAGGCATAATTGCACTCGGAACATCAAATATGCAGGCAAAATTACAATCGGAATATGAAATACACAGGCAAAATTACACTCCAACTCGGGAGTATCAAACAGAATTTGATTAGTCGACTATATTGGTGTCATACCGATCAGTGACTAAAAATTTGAAACTTATTCGTGTTTTAGGAATTTACTAAACAGCATTGTGCCTCCTTTTTCTGCAGTCTACGATTCTATTAAGCATTCTGCTGATGTAGAATGGTAAAACTCTTAAGTTACTGTGTGGTACATGTATGCGCTTCTGTTTATGGTGAATGATAAAACTCTAAATTTGTGTGGGGTATGTGCTTCTGTTAAGCATTCTGCTGATAGTGAATGGTAAAACTTTAAGTTAGGCCACTATTAAAAAATTGTTTGTTGGGCGTTAGCCGCCCGACCCTCTTAAAAGGTCGCAGACCCCAAAAAAAATTATTGGTCCAACAGTTTTTTTTTGGTTGTTGTCCGGTGCGGAACAGCTAAGTATATGTACCCATATTTTATGGAGAAATCGTTCAAATTTGTGTCTCGCTAAGAATACCACTTACCGTAAACCAACCTTTTTTGCAAATGAGAAATTTTTGCTAGAATAAGGAGAACCTCATCATCATGAATATTTCTCGCCGCAACCAGTTCACTAGTGTCTCTTTTATTTGTTTAAGGTAATCTAAGTCATGAAAATTAGTCGCCGTGAACTGCTTCATCTCTGGTAAATTGTGAAATAAAGTAGACACAAATAAAAGTTGGTTTACAGTATTATTAAAGGCAAGTCTAAATCTGATTTAATCTTCTGATTTCTCACATTTATATTTTCAATAAAGAAACCAGTATCTAATGTTTGTAATTACAATACACAAGTTGTATTGATTTACTTGTAGAATCTGAGTGTCCAGGACATGTTCTGTAAACACCTGAGCAAAGTGAGTGGGATGTCCGGTGAGAGAGCCCAGGCCGTGACCCAGATCTACCCCACACTGACCGAGTAAGTATCAGGCCGTGACCCAGATCTACCCCACACTGACCGAGTAAGTATCAGGCCATGACCCAGATCTACCCCACACTGACCCAGTAAGTATCAGGCCATGACCCAGATCTACCCCACATTGACCCAGTAAGGATCTGGCTGTGACCCAGATCTACCCCACATTGACCCAGTAAGGATCTGGCTGTGACCCAGATCTACCCCACACTGACCCAATAAGTATTGGACTGTGACCTAGATTTACCCTACACTAAATGGGGTGGTCCTTTGGATGAGACTGCAAAAACTGAGGTCCCATGTCACAACAGGTGTGGCACGATAAAGATCCCTTCCTGCTCAATGGCCATAAGCGCCGAGCATAGACCTAAATTTTGCAGCCATTCACCGGCAGTGGTGACGTCTCCTTATGAGTGGAATAGTCTCAAGAGGGACGTAAAACAATATACAATCAGTCAATCAGTAAGTATCAGTGACCCAGATCTAATCCCACACTGACCCAATAATTATCAGGCTATGACCCAGATCTACCCCACACTGACCCAATAAGTATCAGGCTGTGACCCAGATCTACCCCACATTGACCCAGTAAGGATCTGGCTGTGACCCAGATCTACCCCACACTGACCCAATAAGTATTAGGCTTTGACCTAGATTTACCCTACACTGAACCAGTATGTTTCAGACTGTGATCCGAATCTACCCCACACTGACCCATTAAGGATCTGGCTGTGACCCAGATCTACCCCACACTGACCCATTAAGGATCTGGCTGTGATCCAGATCTACCCCACACTGACCCATTAAGGATCTGGCTGTGACCCAGATCTACCCCACACAGACCCAGTATCAGACCATGATCCAGATCTACCCCACACTGACTCAGTAAGTATCAGACCATGACCTAGATTTACCCCACACTGACTCAGTAAGAACCAGTGACCTATATTTACCCCACACTGGACCGTTAAGTATCAGACTGTGACCTAGATTTATCCCACACTGACCCAATAAGTATCAGTGACCCAGATCTACCTCACACTGACCCAATATGTATCAGTGACCCAGATCTACCCCACACTGACTGAATAATTATTAGGCTGTGACTTAGATCTACCCCACACTGACCCAATAAGTATTAGGCTGTGACTTAGATATACCCCACACTGACCCAATAAGTATCAGTGACCCAGATCTATCCCCACCCTGACCAAGTATCAGGCTATGACCCAGATCTACCCCACCCTGACCCAGTATCAGGCTATGACCCAGATCTACCCCACACTGACCCAATGATTATCAGGCTATGACTCAGATCTACCCCACACTGACCTAATGATTATCAGGCTATGACCCAGATCTACCCCACACTGACCCAATAAGTATCAGTGACCCAGATCTACCCCAGTAAATATCAAGTCATGATCCAGATCTACTACCACACTGACCCAGTAAGTATCAGACCGTGACCCAGCTGTACCCCCAATGACCTAGTAAGTATCAGACTGTGACCTAGATCTACCCCCACACTGACCCAGTATCAAGCCATGACCCAGCTCTATCCCACACTGACCCAATCAGTATCAGTTCCCGTGGGGATCTGGGTTAGAATAGGTCCTCAGTACCCCCCTAGCTTGTCGTAAGAGGCAACTAAATGGGGTGGTCCTTTGGATGAGACTGCAAAAACTGAGGTCCCATGTCACAACAGGTGTGGCACGATAAAGATCCCTTCCTGCTCAATGGCCATAAGCGCCGAGCATAGACCTAAATTTTGCAGCCATTCACCGGCAGTGGTGACGTCTCCTTATGAGTGGAATAGTCTCAAGAGGGACGTAAAACAATATACAATCAGTCAATCAGTAAGTATCAGTGACCCAGATCTAATCCCACACTGACCCAATAATTATCAGGCTGTGACCTACACTGACACGGTCGATAACTGTCTAGCTGTGGAGAGCAACCCCACACAAACATGTACATGTGGTGTTATATGTCATCACCAGACAGACTTTACACGTAATGTTTTGACTATTTACACTTTTCCTTGCAGTTTGATGGAGGCTTACAGATCATGTCCAAACTCTAAGTCAGCAGAAGGTTTATTGTCCACAGTCAAAGTAAACAAGTCATTCAGGTAAGTTACCTTGATATTCTTTGTTGAGTATGTCTTGTTATATGATACACAGAATATTTATAGATGAGAGGACAACTGCAATATGATAATTTCTATAATTTGTACTTCTTTTCAGAAATTTGGGAATCAACCCTAGCAGATTAATCCACCAGCTTTACACCAACCCGGGTCCTTTAACATGACGGCAGTCCAGACACATCATTACTCTGTTACAAACTGTTACTGAACAGATGAAAAGAAGTCCAATTCATTGTAAAATGTACTTCTAGTGAGTACTGCTGCTGGTCCAAGTGTGTGTGTATTTACAGTGCTACTTTGTCACCATCAGTCTCGAAATAGTCTTCGAGTTCTATAGATTAAAATCAAGTTTGATGATCAAATCCAAGAATATTTTTTCTTATTTGAAAGGACAAAACTAAAATATTTCAAGCATAAACCATGAGGGCTAATCATAGACATTTGTTTAGATATTAATTTTACTTGAGGAGGAACCACCTTCTTCATATTGGTATATCCTTAATCACATACAGCTGGGTGAAATATTTTTAAACTGTTTTTCTTTTCACAGTCATCAAAAATGACATGTTCTCAACACCATAATACAGCCCCCTATTATATATCGATATATTGATTCATCCTTACACCATAACCTGATAGGTGTTTGATTCCCCTGGTCTGTATTTCATCTTCATAAAAAAAATCACACATGTATATGTTTCTTTTCAGTTTATTAAACACTGCCATATTTCTAAAAGTGACAGACTTTCAATTTATGAAAATACTTAATTGCAATGAGTTTTGAAAATTGCGAATTGAATTCAGTGACAGAAGGAAAGTCTTCTATATGTACACGTGTATTTTCAATAATGATAAAAGAACCAAGGTCACATTCAGCACAATGTCAAAAGTTAAAACTGATAACAGAAAGTAATGACCCAAGTCCCCACTCCTGTGAGATCCACCCACTGATCCCTATACTTCCTCCATATCTTCATCGTCCTCTTCCTGGATTACTTGTACCATCTTCTTCTCTAGTTTCTTGGCACGGGCTACAGAGACAAGAAACAAATTAGCTGGATTTTTTTTCTTCAATATCTTCCTTCTGCAATTTGTAATATTATCGTTGGTTTACATTGATCACATGACAACCACATACATTCCAAGCAGTTGGTGGTAGCCACTGGTTTTTGTTCCCAGTGAAACGGATGAGTTATTTCCCATGTCACATTTAATTCAGTTAACATTTCTATATGTAGGCCACTTAAGAATACAAGACCTCTCATCTGAATGACTGTACACGGGTACCATCCCTCAGTACCTCTGCATTCCAGCCACCTTTCTTGCCTATGCAATACTGTTTTAAACAGTATTGTACATCTTCAATATTTCCATGATCCAATTTCAGATGAATATGAAAGATTACATGCAACATATTTCGTATCATAACAGTTTAAATTGGATCATACTGTTTAAATTGTACACCCCCACCCCGGCCCTTAAATGGAAATTAAACATAATCTGTACCCTGTTATTTAATATAAGAATAAGACAAACCTGCTGGTGCTCTGATTAAGTGTATGTTTGTTTCAAACTCCTTCACATCAGCTTCCTTCCTGAGTTCTTTGCCCTTCTTTAGTCTGAAAAATGAAGATTACCCCCCATGAGTAAGATTGTAGGCTTTTACCATATTTTATTAGGATATGATAATAAAATACAAGTACCACTTACCTGTTCAGGATGAACTGATTTTGTCTCCTCACTCGGATCTCTTCAATTCTCTTCATTGCTTTTACTGCAATGGCAAACATCAAAAAAAAAATTATCAACATTTTTATTCCTGAACAGGGAATGGAAGAAAATTTGGACATCCCAGTCACTCTTGACTAGGTGAGTGAAACTTACAGCCATGAATACAATGTTTACACATCCTTTTGAAAACATTACTTGCCCACCAAACTGTTGTGGTGTTAAGCTAGAGAGTTTTATGAATACAGGATTCCCTGGGTTCTTGCATTGTATGCCAGTTGGTTTTTTTTTTAACCCCTAACAGTTCCTCCTGTGAGCCAGCATGCTCAGACATGTTATTGCACAAGTGCACTGGACTCCCATTCCTTGTTATTCTGTGTTGCAGAAACTATTGTTATTAATTAAATACAGCATCCCATGTCCAGGCTTTCCAAGACATCACTCAAAATGGTCCATTAAGACAATGCAATAACCCCAACCAATAGCTAATATGCTGGTCAGTCAACTGATTAGCAAGTTTAAAGGTCCAATGCCTTTGGCATGTATACACTGGATCTTGGTGTTTGGAAACACAGCATAATTTAATGGTGAAACAAAAGTCTAATTATCGGTAATTAATTTTTCATCACAAATTCCAACTTACTGAGGAAGTGAAATATTTTGAAGAATATTCTATTATTTCTTATTCCAAGTACGTACATGATGTCTGCCACAACTCTCTATCGTATTTGACAGGTACATTTCTGCGTTTCTCGAATTCCAGTGATGGGTCCACAGCAAGCTCTTTTCCAGCAGCCTTCCTGAATGCTTTTGTCCATTTAGCTTTTCTTGGGTTTCTCTTGTTTTTAAATGCTTTGTGACATTTTGAACGACAGAATCTGAAAATCTAGAACGAGTTTAAGACTTTTAATAAAAAGTCCTTTCATGAACCTTAATGACAAATTCCCTCTTAATCTGAGATTCCTCCAACTCTTACCCCCGCTTTTATATTGTGATGTGTCGGAGAGAAATCTCGGATTAATTAAATGAAGTAAGAGAAGCGTTCAGCCGTTCAAAGACAAAAATATCACATTTTCAGAAATGAATAATACATATATTTGTGACTTAAACACATGGACTTTTTTGTTCTTAAACTCTAGTTGAGCTAGGGAATGGTGGAAGGAGAACGTAGTTTAATGGTGTTTAGCTGTGATATGATTAGCTGACGCGCGTGTCTGAAATTCTTAAGAGAACGTGCTCTCCTCGCAACTTGTAAAACGCATAAAAATACAAAAAGAGAACAACCAACCTTACAGTCGTTACGAACAAATTGTATTCCGTGACCTGGGTAGACGGTGGAAGAACAGAAATAGCACTTTTCTAAACGCATGTTGTTAACCCGTCTTTCACCACCACCATATTGTTTTGAAAGGAAATTGCGTCACGTGGGATTGGGTAAACTGTGTCGCGATGGTGGGATAGTGTAAATATGGGGATGGGTGTGTTGCCAACATTTTTACTTGGTTAAAATGTATTCCTCTGGCATTAGCTAGCTGCAGAACCGTAGCTATCTGAAAAAAATATTTTGACGGAAATATCTGTTCCGTTAAAATATTTTTTTCAGAGAGCAGAACTGTAGCTATCTGAAAAAATATTTTGACGGAAGTCTGTCAAAATATTTTTTCAGAGAGCTACAGTTCTGCAGCTATCATACGCATGAAAACAAATTTTATATTACATTTCAATGAATGATCGTATAAACAAAATGTTGGTTTTTAGGAAATGGCAAACAAATTATGCGTGATTCCGCTCAACTTCACATGGCAGAGTGAGGTACATTATACGAACCACGCGAGGAGCTCCGAGTGATTGATATGAATCAATCAAGTGACTTATAGATTGCCCAATCTACGTACCGTAATTAACATTAAATTGTTTATCGCCCGTCGTCTTGCATTTGTAACCACTGGGCCACCCCACAGGCACTTGTTTCTATATATAAGTTATGCTGTCTGTATACTAATAATAACATTATTAATATGTCTTACGGCGTGACCGTGTTTGAGGGCGAAGCAAAATGTATTGGCATTAGTATCTATATCCAAAACAGGACAAAAAACAACCCGAAGTTAGCATAGGGATTTCAACAGTCTCGATTGAAGTCAGCATTTCGCAAATTCTATGGTCGTCATAACGATCTAGTTCGTCTATACAACCTCGCATTGGGTCAATTGCTGTATGACGTGGTTCATACCGATTGTTAAGCCGTTCTTGGCACACTGATTTTGACTGTGGATAACTCCGTTTACCTGATCAGGATATAGGGCTCACGGCGGGTGTGACCGGTCAACAGGGGATGTTTACTCATCCTAGGCACCTGATCCCACCTCTGGTGTGTCCAGGGGTCCGTGTCTGCCCAACTATCTATTTTGTATTGCTTGTAGGAGTTATGAGATTGATCACTGTTCGTTATCTTCACCTTGCATATATTATATTATATATATATATATATATATATATATATATATATATATATATATATATATATATATATATATATAAGATTTACATGCTTTTACGGATTTTATGTAACATCTCAGAACGACGTGAATTAGGGTAGACGAGATTCAAAATGGAGAAATACATGTCCACGCGCTAATATTCAAATCGATGCCATTGGGACCAAAATTTTCAAGTTCCATAGGTATGGTTTAATTTTTCATTATTTTCCTATATTTTCCTTTTAAACATGTATATATACTACTCAAAATTTTATAAGGATCACTAGGTTATATGTGTGTAATTTACCACTAACATAACAAAAGACATAAATTTGACTCAGAAACGTGTTTACTCAGGTTATGCATGAAATTTTTTATCAATACGGGAATGCTTGAAATCTGATAACAACACCAAAAGGCATTTCATTACAAAAAGTTAACAGCAAACCAGAGAAAGAATTACACAGTTTTTGGGGATAGTCCATCATTACACTTAGTCGATGAAGTGTCAATACCGGGTATGGCCTCCCCTTGCATCAATGACGGCTTGACAACGTCGAGCCATGCTGTCAATAAGCACCCGGATGTTTCCAATGGGAAGGTTGTTCCACTCTTCCACGAGGGCGTTTCCGAGCTCTGCCAAAGTCGTGGGTTGTGCTCTACGGCGTGAAAGGGCAACCTGCAGCATGTTCCATACATTCTCAATCGGGTTCAAGTCCGGCGATCGCGTTGGCCAGTCCATACGGACAATTGTCTCCTGCTGAAGGTACTGCTCCACCACCCCGGCGCGATGAGGACGGGCGTTATCATCCATCAGGATGAACTCAGGGCCAACAGCACCAGCGTAGGGTCTGACGTAAACATCGAGGATCTCATCCCGGTACCACACCCCCGTCATTGTTCCTCTCTCCAGGACATGAAGATCTGTTCTTCCATCCCTGCTGATTCCACCTCAGACCATGATGGAACCACCACCATAACCGTCATGTTCACTGATATTGGCATCATGGAAACGTTCACGTTGTCGTCGCCACACTCGGTGACTCCTGTCTGTAAAGTCCAAACAATACCTGGACTCATCGGTGAACAGAACTTGAACCCAATCATTTTGTGTCCAAGTGACATGATCTTCAGCCCAGTCCAATCGCTCCCGCCGGTGTCGAACAGTCAGAGGGACTCGAACACATGCCCTTCTCGAGTTGAGACCTGCATTGTGAAGCCGATTCCGTATCGTCTGAGTGGACACATGACTATCTGATTGTTTGTATATTGTTTAACATCCCTCTCCAGAATATTTCACTTATTGGGTCACCTGAGTCACTCAGGTGACCTATTGCTATTGGTCTGTGTCCGTCGTGCGTTGTGCGTCGTCCGTTAAGAACTTCTTCCCAGAAACTACTGAGCCGGTCTTGATCAAAGGTATGTAACATCTGTAGGTGAAGGAGACTGGAAATTGTAAATTTAAGGGGCCTTAATTTTGAGGTAAAAACTGTAAAATTGATGTATTTCTTTAAAAATCTTCTTTACTCTTGGGCATCTAGCAAGTGAGTATATAGTAATGATGAGCAAGGAAGCTTCTACCAAAATTGTAAATTTCATTGTCCCCAGGGCAGGAGTTCTTGTGCAAGGGCGGGGTCATGTATTGTTACATGTATGTAGCGAAAATAAATCGTTTATTTAAAAATCTTCTCTACTCCTGGACATCTAACATATAAAGTGAGTATATAGTTACATGTATAATGAGCAAGGCAGCGTTTACCAAAATTGTAAATTTCATGACCCTCAGGACGGGTTTTTGAGAGCGAGGGTGTGGCCTTGTGGTTATTTAGTGGAAATGCATTATTTCTATAAAAATATTTCGGTGACATGCATTGAATATATGGAGCGCTGAATTCTAATGTAAAGAGATTATAATGCAGTCTGTCATTTTCCAAATCATTGATTTTATAGGCTTGGAGGGTACTAGATGGATATGTGAATATAATTTTTGTATGATCTCTGATACTCAGGTTACCGTTAAGGCCTGTGGGCCTCTTGTATGGAGACGTCAACATTGCCGGTCAAGGGCTGCAAAATTTAGGTCTATGCTCGGCGCTTATGACCTTTGACCAGGGAGGGATCTTTATTGTACCACACTTGCTGTGACACGGGACCTCTGTTTAAGCGGTCTCATCCGAAGGACCGCCCCATTTAGTCGCCTTCTAGGACAAGCAGGGTCAGCCAAAATAGTAGGGTAGTACATGTAAGGTATGGGGCATTTTATACTAGGAAGAGGGGGTTTGGACTGATGTCAAGTTATAAAATAATCGAGTAAAAAACTTTTTTTTCCTAAATATGTGGATTTTTGAAAACATTTAAAAAATCTAAGCCCTCATTGAATCCGAATTTTAAATTTTGTTTCAGATACCATGGATGATTTCACGTGCTACTACTGTAACTTCTCGACCTCCCATTCCGAATAATAGTAGAACATTGTACCGATAACCATCCCAATGATATTATTAAATACAGACAATTAGTAATTAGGATTTAACACGTGAAATATTACGGCTATACAATGAGAAAATGGCATGAATTCGTAAACTTACCAGACACCCAAGCGAAAATACATGTATATGTTACAGTAACCTACTAAGAACTAGGCTATGATGTACTACCTACCAAAGACCAATCCATATGTAAATCAAATGTAACAATATTAATTTCAACATAGAATATATAGTGGCTGACACATGCACCAAAACACACTAACATAAAACTCAATCGAGATGTGTGGACAGGGATAAATATACACCCCTTTCTCTATCGTCATCAAACTCTAACTTGATGGGACATTCATTTTCTATCAGATGAGGACATGTTTTCCGACCATGCATAACATGCTATTTGATGTCAATGCAATTTAGTCCGATAATTCTGCAAAAGGCTTTTTGTCATGCACTTGGCACATTTATCCACTGACCAGTTGTTATTATGTTATAGGGCTGGTTCTTGCCCGATTGTTTGATATTTGTCTCTTTCGACACATTTCTCATTTTCATTGCATCTTTTAAATTCCACACCACATATACTTCTCCGTACATGAATTCAAATATTCACACTTATTTGAATAACATTGTAATTTAAGCCTGATTATGTTTGTTACAATAAGCAGAGTATTATATGTCTTTGTTATAAGATAAGAAGATGCAGAACTCCACGTATTTTTGTATTTGATAGTCATTTTTAATCTAACTTTAATGTAATATACATAGAAAAGAAGCAAAGCCCGATGAAGAGATCGTACAACTTCTTTATAAAAGCAAATAAGGGGAAATAAATTGCACTTTTTATTAGAAGAGAAGTCTTTTCCACCTTATTTTATTCCATATACAACTCAATAAATGGTCAATGCTGAGTGATTCGTGTGATTCTTACTATCCTCTACATTAACATCAAACTTAATTACCGATAACCAAAACCGGAGTTTCCGATAACATTTAAAACAATCAATCGGATTTCCGATAATGAATTAAAATCAAAACTATTGCTTGTAGATTGACAAAACTTGTTTTAACGGACACTGACCATATGTTATATTGTTGACAGTAAGTGATGGTTGATAAATTGCAGAAAATGTCGGGCTGCATTTACATACAAAAAAATTTGTGACCCAAATGCCTAACAAAAATTGGTGAATTCTACACTTATAAACTTCCTATTCTTCTACATCACCATTATAGAATATATCAGCGCATTTTTCTTGACTTTTTAATATTTGCGGTTCAACCCAGACCGGTTGTCATGCCCTAAAAGAACGTCAATCACAATGAATTTGAGCAGATAAGCTTACCAGTCAGAAACCACTTTCAACTGAATGTCCGATAACAACTGAATAGCCGATAACAACTGAATGTCCGATAACAACCGAATGTACAATAACAACCGAATGTCCAATAACAACTGAATGTCCGATAACAACCGAATGTCCAATAATAACTGAATGTCCGATAACAACTGAATGTCCGATAACAACAGAATGTCCAATAACAACCGAATGTCCAATAACAACCGAATGTCCAATAACAACTGAATGTCCGATAACAACCGAATGTCCAATAACAACTGAATGTCCAATAACAACTGAATGTCCGATAACAACCGAATAGCCGATAACGCGTTTACCCGTTTGAGGTTTATTGAGTGAAAAATTCTCGACGGGACCGGAAACAAAAAAATAAAAAACAGAAAAAGTACAGATTCGGTAACAATCTTCAACTTAATTTGGAATTCGTTCACAAGTTGTAATGAAAAAGAAAAGCTTAATATTTACTGATATCATTAATAAATTTTATTCATTTATGAAATATTCTCTGGAATTCCGAATACACACATCTTTCTTTGGTTTGTTAAACGGGATATGAAAGTCGCAGACATTTTTCTTATACATAAACTTCTGTCCAGACCCCAGGCTTTATGGTGTGAGGAAACTTGATATACCGTAGTATATGCACTACTGAAAATACTTGTTAATCACATCCTTATGTTTCTCTTAAGGAAGAATTACAAAGGCTGGCCATGTGTTTAAGCTTAATTATTTAAGATAATTACAAAGGCTGGCCATGTGTTGTTTAAGCTTAGTTATTGAAGATAATTACAAAGGCTGGTCATGTGTTGTTTAAGCTTAGTTATTTAAGATAATTACAAAGGCTGGTCATGTGTTGTTTAAGCTTAGTTATTGCAGATAATTACAAAGGCTGACCATGTGTTGTTTGAGCTTAGTTATTGCAGATAATTACAAAGGCTGACCATGTGTTGTTTGAGCTTAGTTATTGCAGATAATTACAAAGGCTGACCATGTGTTGTTTGAGCTTAGTTATTGCAGATAATTACAAAGGCTGACCATGTGTTGTTTAAGCTTAGTTATTGCAGATAATTACAAAGGCTGACCATGTGTTGTTTAAGCTTAGTTATTGAAGATAATTACAAAGGCTGACCATGTGTTGTTTAAGCTTAGTTATTGAAGATAATTACAAAGGCTGACCATGTGTTGTTTAAGCTTAGTTATTTAAGACACCAGGGGTTGAGGTGTGAACAAACACGAACTTGCACTGCATGAGAATCCTTGCATGTCAATTTCATGAACTGTCTCTCAAACGCTGGTTATGCAGTTTTTCCTGGGATGTTCTTAGTTAATCATCTAGGATTGAACCACAATTAAGGATACACTGTGCATTCTTTGATAGGTTAACGGTACAGTTCGGAGCATGACCCCCCCCCCTCCCCCTCCCGCGGGCCAGGTTAGGGTCATAATGAGGATTTGACGCGGGAAAAGGCTTCTGCTCATATGAGCAATGTGTACCATGGGTCACTTTCCTATCTGTTGCTCTGGAGTTACGGGACTTTCATTGTCAAAATTAGCATGTGATACTATGGACAACTGCTACAGAGAGAAGAGCGACTTCCCATCAGATCTGGGGTAGTTTAGGAGGGGACTTTTTAGGTTTGAGCTCATTGATATGATACAAGTGTAACCAAGGCTAAAGACCAGATCCGACAGTGTCATTTCTGGTCCTGAAATTTAAACTTTATTTTATTTCTCCGAAATTCAGGAATTTCCTAGTAAAAAAATTCAAATGTCATTGGGGAAGAAGACCTCCATTCATTTACACTGCACAAGTTGTACAGATCGCTTGCTGACTGATCAATATTAGAAATACTAATAATGGTGTCCACTAGTGTTGACCAGTTAGATCTTCAATGATTTTCAGTCCATAATCAAGGGAGACGCTGACATTAAAAATATGATAAAGAACTGTGTCAAAAAATCTTTTACAAAAACCAACAGATCTGTCGATAGGCTTACAAAAACCAATAGATCTGTCGATAGTCATACAATCATTACGTGGATTTTCTGGCTGATTTAGTTATTTATTCGTTTCCAAAGTTTTGAATCGTGAACATAAATAATCCACTGCTGTTCTACGTCATTGAGTAGGTGTCCCTTCTTCACGTGTTATCCAAGATGTGGGGATGGATATGCAAGCAAATAAATAAATAACCCCCCGATCTTTGTCAGTATTGGCATTATTAAAGAAAATACGCACATATCTACAAATGGTGAATTTTTACGAATCGAGTGTTCGATTCGATATCGGATCTGATATATAGATCGACCTTTTCAGTCTCTTCTATAAACCTACATATATTTGTCGAATGTGTAGGATTAATAGAGATCCGGATAAGCGATTAAGACTCGTGGGGAGGCTGTAGTAGTGAGAAAATTATTCAACAAATATTTTGTGACACACATATATAACTGCATTTAAAGCGACTCAAGGAGAGATGGTAAAGATATTTTCCTAGAAAAGAATTAGCCATTGAAATATCAGGAAACTTTCGGAAACGGTGAACAGCATTTCCTCTTGATGCTCGTCAAGACGTCCTTCCCCCGTCCCGTCTTCCGACCGACTAATACGATGATTTTCTCGGCATATGAATGAACTTCATCATTTTAGTTTGTTCATCCGACAGAAAATTGCAGCCGTGCTTCATCCGTCGTTTCCTTTGCTGGAAATTCAATTCAGATGGCGATTAGAAACTGCAAGAGAGAGAGCCTTAGAACCTTTTGTAACTCCGCAGTAATGAATCCAGGACAGCGTGGAGTAGGCAAAATATTAATCTCCTCCGCAACAAGAGAGGGTTTTTTCCCTGACTGAAAGCTGACTTAATCGCCTGAAAAAGATATTAATTTGTTGTAAATTAATTTAGTAAGGCTAGACCGAATTATGTTCCTGGAATGTTGGTGGTCTAAAAAATGTCGCCTTACGTAAAGACGATTTTTTTTCAGTTTCACAGTGGTAGATAAATGACCGTGTCTCCTATGTAAACGACGGAGAACGCTATCGTGGCCTGTCATGCGTATCGGTCAATAGCCCTCACACGATACTTAAAATTAGAAGAAAGAGGATAAGTAATTTGATGAATATTTTCAAATTCTAGGTGAAGTTTAAGTATAATGCTTTCTGTGTATGCAATTATTTATGGGTAGTAGAGTTTAAATTCAATGCTTTCAGTATGTATGTAATTGTTTATAAGTAGGTAAAGTTAAAATCTTATGTCTGAGAGCAAGTGATTATTCAATTTGTATCATGTATGGGTAGTAAAGTTTAAATTCGAGGTTGTTTGAGTGTATGTGATTATTTATGGGTGGGAGGGGGTGATCCGATCTATACTAGCCCTAACGTTTAATATTTTACAATTGAACCGGCAACAACTCAAAAGATGTATTTTATTTCACTAATCCGTGCCGCCGCCGCCCCCCCCCCCCCCCACCGCCCCACCGCCCCACCTCCCTCCCTATAATGCCACTAACCTGCGCCTCATATCCGGTGATGAGCTGTAAACCCGAACGGTAAATCTTACCTTGTCAATATAGACTGTAAACACTATAAATTATGTCTTTGCCACCAAGTCAAGTTAGATTGTAAACCTAAGAAGGCAAGCTGTAAATTATCAGTGGCGGATCCAGACTTCTCTGTATGGGGGTGGCTCAGTAAAAGGCTGGGGGTTGGAGACTGTCTTGAAGCCTCGGTGGATTCAGAGCGAAGCCCTGGTGGGGGCACAGGGAGCGAAGCCCCCTGAAGCTTCTGAGTTTTGACAAAATTATGTGTAATATGTTGTAGTGTTTAAGACATGTTTCTATAAATAAAATGGATCATATTTGTTGTAGAGTGGGTGGGTTGCACGCCGGTCGCGCCAACGTTGGATTCGCCACCGATTATATCTTTGCTACCAGGTCACTGTAGACTCTAAACGCAAGTCGGAGTTGTAAATCTTTCCACCGTGAGTAGACTGTAAAATGGGTCAGGGCTGTAAATCTTACCACCGTGAGTAGACTGTAAAATAGGTCAGGGCTGTAAATCTTTTCACCGAGTCACGGTAGACTCTAACGCAAGTCGGGGCTGTAAATCTTTCCACCGTGAGTAGACTGTGAAATTGGTCGGGGTGGTAAATCTTTCCGCCGTGAGTAGACTGTAAAATGGGTCAGGGCTGTAAATCGTTCTGCCGACTCACAGTAGACTGTAAAGCTAAATGTAGAGGAGGCGGAGCTGTATTTGACAATGATACGTTTTTAAGGCTCTGTTGTTCCAATCACAGCATGATTGATCAATTATAAATTCCATCAAGTCACTAAGTGATCCGGAAGTATTATTATCATGCAATTCTCTCTCGCCGTGAAGAAAGTGTTTTCCAATTACGTGAGACGGGTCATACACCGCGTTTAATAGTCTGTTGTTTTGTATTGACAATTACGTGAGACGGGTCATACACCGCGTTTAATAGTCTGTTGTTTTGTATTGACAATATACAAACGTATGGTGAAACAACATGAAAACATACAATAGAACGTGTATCTAGGAAGAAATCTAAAAGAAATATTTCTTAAAGAGTTCGCACCTGAGTTTTGTCGTATTGCCATTTCTTTTGGAAGTTTATTCTTAATTTCAGAATTCTAGATTGAAGGGGAGATATGAAAAGAAAACAAGGGTCATAGTACTTATTGAGGTACAGTGTGTTAAACTTGACCTCTTTGCATTTAAAATCTACTTTTTGATTTATTTGCATATACTGTTAGTGTCTTTACATCAGAAGTAAAACAAGCATTACATGTATACTTATTGGAGTTATAAATAAAAGATTTGAATTATCAGTCAAGAAACTAAATTTTCATGCAAAATTTCGGGTAAATTGATGTAGATGTTTTTAGAATTGTTTTGTTTGTGGAAAATAACTCAACCAAATCAATTGATTTGCATCAATAGAATTAATTTCAATTTAAGTGTCTACTACTCGTATTTTGAATCGAAGTACTGAGAGACGGTGGTGTGGTTTGGGAAAAGCTTAGCTAAGGTGACCTTAAAACAGTACCAAAATTATAACTGCCTTATGAGCAATCATTAATGGTGATTCATTTTGTAATAATTCAGTAATGGCTGATAAACGAATACATAGATAGTTTATTAAATCCAAAAGAAGAAACATGTACATATAGTTTAAAAATTTCCAAACCAGAATTAAGATAATGCCATGTAAATGAGCAATTTGTTTTCTTGTGAAATAATAAAAGGAACATGGAACTCATATCCATGCACTGTTTTCTTCTTCAGTTTATAGGGAATATATTTCAGAACTTTGAAAACGATCACTTTGTGAAATGGAGAACGGTCTATTATACATGTAAGTAAGTTTGCTATAATGACATGTGTTTTACAGCAATTCACAACATTTTACAAAGTACATAAATGATTTAACACCCGGCCCAAACGGACCTATATGTCATTTTGAATCAATATATATATGATTATGTATTATAATAATGTAGATATATATGCGAATGATTGATTGATTGATGTTTTCCGCCACACTCAACAATTTTTCAGTTATCTGGTGGCACCCAGTTTCAAATTGTCAATTTCTACTTATTTTCTGCAACCTGATTAAATATAAAGTTTGTTGTCTGTAGTGGATAATTAATAATTACATTTACAGACAAGGAATAATCTAAAATTAAATCTTGGTATTGAGATACACCTACTCTACTGAAGAAATAATTCCTTAAATTACAGTTTATAGGGATCAGGTAACAAACAATGCTTTTCTGTTTCTATTTCATTTTGATCACACAAAACATATATTCTGTCCTCATATGGTTTGCATTCATATCGACCAGTTTCGATTCTCAGTGGTGAAACTCTGCATCTAAACATGGCCATAGTTGATCTCACGTTTTTAGGAGGTCTAATTCCACAAATTTTTCGACACTGTATTGAGTTTTAAAGAGAGAGTAAGTTCTGGGTATGCGCATATTTTGGAGCCAATGAACTGAGAATTGCTGAGGCAATTTGGCGTCGGTGGCTTGAAGATCACATGTTCTTAAAGTTATGTAATGTTTAGCCATATCTAATGAGTCCAATATGGCTTTAATGTGGGCGGTCCAGTTTGACTGACTTAGCTGGGTACGATCCCAGTGGAATACTTTTTAAGTAATTCGTTCCTCGTCCATCATCAATAGATATGGTTCCAAAGGCGCATCATGTTCAGTTGATATTGACAGAACGATGTTGATCATCAATTTCTCGTTGGACTACTAGGATCGGTTTGAAACGATGCACACCGAGGAAGTATCGTATTGCTCTGTTTTAGACCGTTTCCACACAGTGATATTTTGTATAATCCCAGACTCCTGTAAATGGGTCAAATGCTGCCTGACGTATTTCATACCAATTGTTAGGCCGTTCTTTACTTGCTGTTTTTGACTACGGAGCACTCCGATTACCTGATCAAGATAAAGGGGTCGCGCCGGATATGACCGGTCGGTCGACAGGGGATGTTTGCTCGTCTTGGGCACCCGATCCCACATCTGGTATATCCAGGGGTCTGTATTTGCTCAACTCGTGGGGTTCGGGACTCAAGAAAATTGGAACATTCGAGCTCAATACGTCCATTGAACATTGGCCGGGAAACAACGAGTTGGGTCGATTATACTCCGAGTTAGCGAGAGGCATGCGAAGCAGCCAATCAGCAACGCGTTCAAGGAGGGGAACGGTAAAGTGACTTAAGACTAAGTGCGTTGTCTTCTAAAATAATTACATGAACTAACATGGAACTTTTAAAAGTCAAATCAATAAACTGCCGAGGATTAAATACTGAAAAAAGACAAAAGATCTATACATGGTTAAATGACTGAAGACGATATAATTTTCTTACAGGAAACTCATTATATTAAAGAAAACGAATTTAAGTACAATGCTAGGTGGCATGGGAAATCTTTTCTTTGCTTTTCAGATTCTGTATTCAGTAGGGGGGGGGGGTAGTATTCTTTTTAAAAAGGACGTTGGATTTGATATATCAAGTATACACAAATCTAAGGACGGTAAAACAAAAATTATCATACATTCTAATTGCTGTAGTATTACAGTTCTCAATCATAACATAACATACCTTGAAAAATCATTAATGATATGCTCAAGATTTCAGAAGATGTCTTGACTCAGCGAGAGTGTGTTAGTCGTTGTTCTCAGATATCCATGTAATGTCAACTTCTCAGTCACCAAACATTGCAGTCATGTAATCTCAATAAAGCTTAATCAAATTCTCTAAAGTCCGCATATGTTCAAATAATTCCTATTTATTCTAATCTTTAAAATGTTTCTCATCTTCACAGATTTGTAGATACATGTAGTTCTCATATTTAATGATGATATGTTCACATATTTCTCAAATTGTTATAATTTCTTCAATAATTTTCATTGCTATAGTCTCTAATCATACAAACCTCAGAACTGCTAAAAAGTAGAAAATCTTAAATGTAATGGAACGTTCAAGTTCTCAAGATATTTCGACTCAAAGTATATTTTATTTTAGTCGTGTATGTTCCTAACTTCTTATATTTTTATCTTATTTTCACTCATTTTAAATCCTTTGTTATTCTGATCTCCAGTAATATACAGTTATGCAATCTTAAAATAATTAATCAAGTTCTTAAACACGTGTTTAAACTATTTTCATATCTTGCGTTATTAAATAATTTTCTGAAGTCTACTGTCTTAGAATTCTCAATCACCAATTCCCAAACTAATAGAATGTTGGATCAAAAAGATATCTAGAGTTGACTCGATCAGAGAGGATGTAAAATCAACACAAATCTGCAAAATTAGAAAAATTTCAAAATATTAAAATGCAGAAAGAATAGTTACAGGGTGAACTTTATTAGCATCGATAAAATCTCTTTATTTGGAAACAAGTTAGGAACCACTTCACATTAGGCGTAAAACAACACAAATATAAACGATGCATAAAGTGAACCAGAATTTGACTCTGAACTATCTTAAAGACATTTTCTGGTAAAATTACAACTCAGAAACACTCTAAATGACATTTTACCTGTATATAAATGTCAAATCTATATATAAGAAATCCATGTGTACCAGCTGTTATAAATGAAAAGAATTCCACTCCTGTTGAAATCAAAAGAAGTGAATCTTTGGGATCTTTATGAAAATGAAAGAGACTCACATTTGACAACCACCTGTAATTTGATGCTAGCGCGAAGAAATTATCGCTGTTATCATCGTTGACAGATTGATTCCCCTTTGATTTCAACTAGCCTCGCACCTTACATAATAACGGTTTTTTATCTTTAGCTGAAGGAAACTCGTCGCTTTGCGTAATGTGAACAATATCAAATTTAAATACGCCAAAATTCACGAGGGAAGGAATAATTGTTATGAAATATGCCACATAGACTTGAGCCGAGGCGCTTGGTAAGTCGGAATTTTTGAAACATCGGTATTGATACTCTCAATTAAATAAACAAACAACATACAAATCATAGCTATCGTACTGAGACCAAAGACAATTAAAACCGATATCAATTACTCCACCAATCACAAAGATTTTGAAAATTAACAAAATGAAGATGGAACATGAAATTACCTCATTCAAACAATTTAAAATTACCCATGAAAAATAGATGTTTATTGTTTATAATCAATATTTTCATTGTATTTTCCGAGAAAATGTACGATACGAAAATATCGAACTTTTCGCCGAAATTTTCAAGCGATGCAGCTGGTAAAAACGAAAACCAAGATGGCGGCGTGGTATACCTTGTCAATATTATGTTTAGAGGAAGACAATTTTTTTTTTATAGATATTTAAAACGTCGAGTGCCTGTGTACAAAATAGAGAGTTGAGCAAACACCGACCTCTGGATATACCAGAGGTGGGATCAGGTGCCTAGGAGGAGTAAGTATCCCCTGTCGACCAGTCACACACGCCCTGAGCCCTATATTTTGATCAGGTAAACGGAGTTATTCGTAGTCAAAACCAGTGTGTCAAGAACGGACTAACAATCGGTATGAAACGCATCCAACAGCATTTGACCCAATGATAGGTTGTATTGGCAAACTACATTGTTATAACGACCATAGAATTTGCAAAATGCTGACTTTAAACGAGAGTATTGAAACCCATGCACCATCAACTTGTTTGTCAGTCACCTGCCTCGATTTAAAAATTGGTCATACGCAGAACAATCTCTTGCGTATCGAATCAGTTGAGAGATATAAACACCATATGCAGGTGATAACGGAATATTGTTACATAAATATTGGAAGTTGACGACGGAGAAGCTAAAAATTATCCCGGTTATCATAAAGTTAAGTTGTTAGTTTGCCGTTATTATCTATTTTCAATAAAATAACTAAGTATGGAGCAGAAGTGGACGACTCTGTGGTGGTGTCATTTGTTTCGAGTTCACAGGGATATATCGATTCGACATACGCCTGCCTCGATTTAAAACCTGTTTATACGCAGAACAATCTCTTGCGTATCGAATCAGTTGAGAGATATAAACACCATATGCAGGTGATAACGGAATATTGTTAATAAATATTGGAAGTTGACGATGGAGAAGCTAAAAATTATCCCGGTTATCATAAAGTTAAGTTGTTAGTTTGCCGTTATTATCTATTTTCAATAAAATAACTAAGTATGGAGCAGAAGTGGACGACTCTGTGGTGGTGTCATTTGTTTCGAGTTCACAGGGATATATCGATTCGACATATGCCTGCCTCGATTTAAAACCTGTTTATACGCAGAACAATCGCTTGCGTATCGAATCAGTTGAGAGATATAAACATCATATGCAGGAGATAATGGAATATTGCTACATAAATATTGGAAGTTGACGATGGATAATCATAGTTCAATAGGAGAATCATAGTTCTTGGCACACTGATTTGACTACGGATAACTCCGTTTACCTGATCGGGATATAGGGCTCACGGCGGGTGTGACCAGTCGACAGGGGATGCTTACTCCTCCTAGGCACCCGATTCCACCTCTCGTGTGTCCAGGGGTCCGTGTTTGCCCAACTATCTATTTTGTATTGATTATGGGAGTTATGCTTCATAAGAGAATAAGAATTGGTCAACTAAAACAATTCGTGTCCATGGGAATTTCAACAGACTGTTGGAAGACCTAATCACCAAAGACTACAATGATATTGTCAATGAGGAACTCTCAAATCCAGTGCATGCGCGGTATTCTTGTTACGCCGTTATCTTATGAATATTTATGAATCGAGGAATATAACATATCAGTAATTGGGGATTATCTTCGCGTATATAGCACAAAATGTTAGTGGCTTCAAGAACTGTTTACAATCATAGACATTCAATTTTGAAAATAAAAACAACTCAAATTCCTTTATTTTCTGTCTGCAAATTTCCGCCGCTATGGTCCCCGTGCATATACAGGAATGTCCACAGGAGTGGAAGCATAAGACTAGTTACCGTCTAAAAATGAAATACACGTCTACGGGTATAGATATTGGACAGTATATTAGATGAAATAGAGACGGTAAAACCGTACAAATGTTTAGCATTTTGATTAGACAATCCATCCGCCGAAAAATTTCGTCCTCTACAAACTTTTCAGAATTAACATAAAAAAAATCAACTGGACAAATAAAATAGGCATTGAACCAGTACCTACACAATTATAGCGTCCTGCGCGGTTGTGCTTAAATGCTGAGGAGCTAACTTTTTTTTTTTTTTTTTTTTTTACATGATACATGCTTTTTATAGATTTTGCGCGTAAATCATTGAGATAGGTATCGAGGAATTAATTTTTTTGACGTTTGTTATGAGAATATAGATAAGTCATCTGTGAATGCCATTATCGCTGTATAACTTACATAGATTGTTTGAGTTCAAGGCTTGATCACTCCTCGGTGAGGCAATTTTTGGAATGTTTTGCTAAGTTTAATTCTATTCATTATTTACAAATCACAAAATTACAGAAAATATAACGAGTCTGTAATCTTTTAAAAGCATGATTTCAATTTAGACGACTTTTTTTTTTTTTTAGGTAAGGTGATGAAAGGAGAAAACACAAATTGAGACCACTCTGAAGGAGAACATTGTGCAGATTCCGAGATTTCTGTGTATATAGCCACCAAATAGCATGTTGTGTTACGCATTGAATGTTTTGAGCGGTTGGGATTCTATAGTAATGAGAACAGAGATCATGATAACAAAATTTCAATAAAAATTCTAAATTGAGAAGACTGGTCGATTTGGGATTGATGTCTGAGGAGCGGACCTCCATCATATTTACCTCATTTATATATCCCATTTACATATATTTTTATATATCCCATTTATATACCTCGTTTATATATCCCATTTATATACCTCGTTTATATATCCCATTTATATACCTCGTTTATCTATCCCATTTATATACCTCGTTTATATATCCCATTTTATATACCTATTTATATACCTCGTTTATTTATCCCATTTATATACCTCGTTTATCTATTCCATTTATATACCTCGCTTATATATCCTATTTTCATACCTCGCTTATATACTCCATTCATACGCTTCATTTATATATCGCATTTATATATTCCATTTATACATCCCATTTGTACGAAAGCCCAGAAAGCTCATTCGAAATTCAAAATACGAGATTCGATATTTAAAATCCAAATTAACCAGTTAAAATGTAGGTCACAATAGGTTAAAGGTTAGAGTGTACATGCATATGACAGAAAGCTTATTCTTCTAATTTGTTTACCAAACAACGAAACTATTAATGTTTTGATGTATGCTCATCATGCAGACAGACCCGTAGAAAGCGGGAAGGGGGGGGGGGGGGGTGACCGAATCTCGTATTTTGAATTTCGAATCTCGAATGAGCCTTCTGGGCTTTCGTACATTTGAATGTCTTATTCATTCACTTCATTCATCATATACCATTCATAAGCTTCTTTCATATGCCTTTTTATACATCCTTTTATATTACTTTCTCATATAACCCATTTATATGCCTCATTTATATATTACTCCGTTTACCTGATCAAGATACAGGGCTCACGGCGGGTGTGACCGGTCAACAGAGGATGCTTACTTCCCCTTGACACCTTATTCCAAAGACCCCATGTTTGTCCTACTCTTAAAATTGTATTCTTTATGAGAATTATGAGATTGATCAATGTCCGTTATCTTCACTTTTTCATATCCCATTTATATGCCTCATTTATAATTATATTCCATTTATATGTCTCATTCCTATGCCTCACGTGCCTCCTTTTTGACTTATAAGCTAGCCGTCGTAAACTTCTGAACATTTCTAACGTCTCTACTCATTTATCTAGCTGACAAACTGAACAATAAGATATCGGTATATATAGATCAGTTTGGTTGTCTTTAAAAACTTGTAGAAATCCATGGCCCCTTGAGTCTTATATATTTACGAAAGCCCATTAAGCTCATTTTCGTTGCTGAAAAAACTTCGCGTTATAACCGAAACATATTACAGAGCATAAATTTTTGCATATAAACACAAAACGTTGGCATAAATCCTAATTCATCGATAAAATATCAAAATTAAGAATAGTAGCATGAAATGAATGAAGAAAAATAACGATAGACTTGTCCAAGTGTACTTTATGATTTTGTATAGTTTTATGCAAGAAGATCATCTTATTGACCTTTGATTCCATCGTACTTAAATTTTCGAGCATAATTTGTAATTAATTGTCACATAGGCATTGTCTTTCTAGACAATAAAATATGTTAAAACCATAACCAATAGCTTATCAAATGACAAAGTTATAAAACAATACGTTACAAAGGTTACTGTGAGAATTCTTCAGATTGGTTTTATCCAAAGATGACAGCCAAGGGGCATAACCATTCATCTACTATCGGAAGAAAATAACTTAGGTTTCTAGAGACACTCTGACGTTTTTTAGGTCATCAAATGAATAAAAAGAAAATGTAGATTAAGCCATGTTTACTCAATAACATAACATAAATTCGGAGATTTAGTGATTCCTAATCCAATATTTTTAAGGCTTGATTTCAATGGAGGAAATTTTATACCCCTATATTCAAAGCTGTTGTTAACTAAGCAACATTGGTATTACTAGTAATTAACTCTATTTAGCAATACGCGTGCGTACAATGTAGGGGTGTTAGCTAGCGTGTGTGTATCGTTCTTTGTATAACATCAGCCTTCATTCACTGTACTAATCACTGGTTCCTGTTTTACATAACTATATATGCCATATCTTATAGGTATATAAATATTCCAAGAAATGTCTAAAAACATAAGATATTCTTTGTATTGAAAATGAAGTCCATTTAATCGAATATTGTGATTTGTATAATGATCTTAGAAAAAGCTGTTGAATATCAAAATATCTCTTCTTTTTGGGAAATACTGAAAGCTTATTTCAATATGGAGGAACAAATATCTTAGGCCTAAATGCTTTGACAAAGTATGTTTTTCTTGCTTTTAAAAGAGGAGACATTTTTATGAAGTCCCAAGAAGATTAAAATACGTACATTACTTGTATAATACCAACAACAAAAATTACAAGGATAAAGATGTTATATTTGGGTTTATGCTTGAACCTGACTACGTAAATACATGTGACTTAAAATGTATTGTACTTTGGGCCAGTGGCCTTGAATACTTTAATAAATAATCATTCATTCATATACAATATTTTGTGCTATATCGTGAAAAATACGCGTTTATTTGCGATTCCGAAAGTTTCCTGGGGGGAAAATTCCGCTACGAAAATGAGCTCAAAAGTCTTTCGTTTAGATTGAATGGGTTTAATAGCAATGTAGTAAAACTGTATTTAACAAGAGGCCCACAGGCCTTATCGGTCACCTGAGTACTAGTTAAAAGTATCACTAGTCCCAAGGGCTATGAAATCTAGAAGAAAAAAATCCCTGTTTTGAATGTAAGCTAAATGCTAATATTCAGCAAAAGTAGAAAAAAGATGCATTCTTTTAAAAAACTTCAATTTCCTCAGAAGTGCATACACTGGTGAAAGGTTTTATATGATATGATATTGGTACCGTATAAGTTTTACATATGCATTAACATTAAACGATATGACTAATTTGGACCCATCCTAGAGTCAAAATCCTTGGGTTCCGAAATTCCCCATTTTTAAAATACATCCTTTTCTGTTATTCTTAAACATGCATTTAGATTTTACACCGTATCAGAAAACTCAAAGAAGTCCTTCAAATCCTGAAACCAAATCCTTACCCCCTAGGATCATGAAATTTACAAGTTTGGTAAAGGACAACCTACTCCGAAATATCCATTTAGTTTCAGTTTAGTATAAATGGCATTAAAGAAGATGTCATTTATATGTTTTGCACATATGCACCATATATACCAAATTGGCCCCACCCTGGAATCAATACCTCTACTCTGGGGATTCTGAAAGTTATAATTTTGGCAGACGCCTTCTTGCTCTATATCACTTTGAATTTAGGTTTTTCTTTAAGATACGCAGGTGTAAAGAAAAATATTTTTAAAGATTGATCAATTTTTGGCAGTTTTTGCCCCGCCCTGAGGTCCCGGGGTGCAGGAGTCATGAAATTTACAATTTATGTATTCCTTATCCCAAAGATGCTTCATTCCAAATTTGAAAAGAATTGGAATGGCAGTTATCAAAAATAAAATAGAAATGTCTATTGTTCACACATTTAATAACTGACCATTTTGACCTCACCCTAATACCAAAACCCCTATCCCTGTTGTCGTCAATTACAATTTTGGTAAAGGACTACCTGCTCTTTCTGAATATCCATTTAACTTCAGTTTAGTATTGATAGCACTAATAAGTTTGTCCTCGCCCTGAGGTCAGAACTCCTACCCCGGGGATCATGAAATTTACCATCTGGTAGAGGCCTTCCTGCTTTACATCACTATATACATTTAGTTTCTCTTGCACATGTGCGGTTGTACTGAAGATTTTTGAAAATTGGTCAATTTTTGGCAGTTTTGTCTCGCCCCTTGGCCCCAGGGGTGCTGGATTCCTTAAATTCACAATTTATGTCCATCTTGTCCCAATGATGTTTCATACCAAATTTGAAAAGAATTGGAATAGTAGTTATCAAGAAGTTAGAAATGTTCAATTGTTAACGCACGACGACGGACGACAACCAATGAAGTTAACTCAGGTGACCTAAAAATCTTGTTCAAAGAATATCTTCATTGTTCCCGAAAATCTAGTAAACACACAGGGTGTGCACAGAAAGAATGATCACGCTACTAAAATTAGGACTCCACGACCCTCGGTCAGAGGTTCTTTGGGCTTGGGTGAGGCTAGATTGCTCATCCAGTGAAGGTACTCCTGGACAAACTCGTTGCATAATTATTGTGAGCAAGAAAACCTTAAGACCTATCATGAAATCTTTGTTTGTGGCCTGGGTCAGGGCAGGACATGTGATGTAGAGAAAAATGTAATTACTGATAGAAATTGATACATCACTGTAAATAGTATTTGCTAACCTTGAGGAAGAGATTGGTTGTGTGGTGTTGAACGTTTTGTGAGAATACATTACTCATAAGGAGACATCACCTTTGCCATAAAGGGTTTCAACATTTGGCGTTTACAGTATTTCAGCAGCAGTGAGAGTTCTTTTATATGCTACATCTACTGCAACCCCGGATCTCGTTTTCTAGGTGCCGACCATAGGTCCGAGCCAAAGAAGGCCTGCACAAGAACTTCCAATTTTCCCCAATAAATTTGACCCTGCTCAAACGACAATGTTTGCGTGTTCGTTTTACATGTCTTCGATAATTGTTCACTGATGTTGAGAGACTTCAGCGGCTGCTGATTGTACTTTAGACCTATACTTAGCGCTCAGGACCGTAGTAGTGGTGGTATTTAACGTATCAACGCCCGCCGCAACACGGGACCTCCGTTTCAGATTGAGTTATCTCGGAGAACTAGTGCGTGGTGATCTCCCCTTTATCTTTATGTTATATAGATATTCATATATTTATTGTCATATAAGAAATGACAATTATCACTCGAAACTTGTATTTTGTCGTGTTTCCTGCTACAAATGCGGTATCATACCAGATCACTAATATTACAAAAGGAACGTGGTTTGAAAATTACGCACCATTTATCGTTTAAAGGCCTCATAGATATGTTTTGATGTTTCCTAAATTTCATTTTCGATATATATACTCGTATAACACATTGAACTTTTAATCGTCTTAGCGGAAGTTTTTATATCGCCTACTTAGCTTGGTTCGTCTCTTACCTTTCACGCGAAATAAATGCCAAAACAGAAGCGGCGTCTTTGGAGACCGTCGTCTCATTTTCTTCGCGACGATTACTTCGTTACTGGCAAGGAACCCAAAAATTTCTACAGGGATTCGGGCTATAATTTTAATTCGCAAAATACTCCAAGAAACAGATGTAATGAACAGTTAATTACGAACTCTTAAAAAGCTTTTACCGGGCGTACATAAAAAGAGCGAGGATCGGTAAGGACGAATTGATCGCGGCTTGCAACAGGACAGTTTCAATACGTCATTATAATTCCTCCCGCGTAATCTCACGCGCGTTTTCGTGGAACAAGACAAGTTTAGATATCCTGGGGGATATTAAGTTTTTAGTTAAATCTGTGACATTGTGAAATCTAACTCTCGGATAGAGCAGGAAGATACTTAATTATCCTGGAAACATTTGATCGTTGATAGTTGGCACTCTATCTTCGCTCATGCCATGGACTTCATTTTATAAATATAAATTTCCACACGAAATTGTGAAGTTTTGGCCCTTTTATTGTCAAATATTCAAACCATAATTTATAACATTGTCATAAAGAAGCCAATTGTTTGCATTCCATTTATGATTAATGGCAGAATTCATTATTAAAGCGAAAAGGTTGAGCAACATTATTTTAGACGGGTATCCATAAGGAAATATATAACGATCAACATAAGATTTCAAACCGAGGCGATTCATTGCATGCGACCTCTTTTTACGATTTATTTTATAATCAATGTCCAGAAAACACTATTTATTTTCTTTAGTCCGGGAAATCAATGAACTAGGAATCCGCGAACTATTGGAAGACGGAAACAAAACAGCAACTCTTACTGCATCAGTCAAACAAATTTTCTCACTACGATAAAATGCTGCTAACAGTTTAATTTCATTGAAGTAGGCCGTCTATATTCGTGGTGTATTATTTCGTCGAACTATTCTCAGTATGATACGGAAATACATATGCTGGTATAAGTTTCAGCGAGTATTTTTTTCAGTTTTTGTGCTGAAGTATTCACAACAATTTCTGTTGTTAATATCGTGGGATGGGTACATATTTCAATCATAATCGATAGCTTATTAAGGATGATGCAGTTTATATAAAAGAATACCCATACATGTGCAGATCCAGAAATTTCTCCGATAGCGGATTCACTGCATTTTGGTCAAATAGGTGAACCCCTCCCCCTCCCCCCACTTCATCCATTTCTCTCTTGTCAGATAGTTTGTATTGGACTGGTATCTTTTTTAAATATTTTAAAAGTTGTGGATTGTTTGTACAACTTACAATGTCGAAGATATTTAGAATTTAGTGTTCAATAATCTCGGAGGTCGGAGTAAGCAGGCATTCGTAGGCCGTCTACTATTCTGTTCAATTAGAATATCAGTTACATTCTATGCCTTGGGTAATTGCAGTTTGCATGTTTTACAATAGGAAACAATTTGTAATTTGCTGTTGTGGATCAAATATCTCGCAACAACACTAATCATTATTAATTCTGCATAAATGTCCCAACTCCCTTTTTTCAAGCATTGATCCAAGCGGTTCTAACACCTGTGTGATTAGCAATGTCAGCCATTATTGACTTTTCCCTCCGGAAAATTGGAGCATGATCCATTGTTAATATATTTCATTATTATGACTTGATTTTTGTTCCCGGTTTCTTTAGTCGTAAATATCTGCATTAGTCATAGCACAAATCTCCGCTGATTTGGTTTTTAACCATGTTGCTTTCACTGGATGTCCAGCTACGTCTCGCCTCACAATGCCTCATTACAGTCGACCATATGATTGCATGCTTAATGCATTTATTTACAATCCGGGCTCTTGGGACCTTGTGATGGTCTCGGATGTAGCGCCCGTAATCATTTGGTCAATGTGAACAAGTGGCACCTGTCCCGTCCGATTATCTCCCCTGTCAGTTTTAATCACAGCCGGTAGCTACAGTTCTCCGTAGTCCCATTATAAGTCCCCAGAACTTTTCACCGTCATGCAAAAGTGTCCTCCTAACTTTTTTGTTTCCAAGGTTACTGGCATTTAACGTGAGTAATGTACGCACTCTGTTCAACTTATGTTCACAACCATTTTTTTTCCTGCAAAAGACAGAACAATGACCCGTTTGTATGTCTCGTGGAGAGGACCCCCTTAACGTCAGTGTCAACGGACGTCACGTTTTTAACGTGAAAGTGAGACTCTAGTGAGAAAACCAGATCAGGAATGGGGTCAAACAATCAAATAAAAACGTTATCCGAAATTATTTTGGGAAATATAAGTCATGAACCGCGATGGAACATACAAGGTGTTAGACATAACACAAATCTTTTTTACCTCCTCCCTCGGACTTGGTTTGTTTGTTTGTCTGTCTATCAGCAGTATTACGTAACAACAGAATTAGGTCACGCGTGAAGTGTAGATGTTTATTAAAATTCCTTGTGACCAGCAACAAATGATTACATTTTGGGCACTTTATTTTGGATTGGATTCAGTATTTGCATAGATGGGGTGTGTAACTCGGGCATATTGGTCTTTCCAAACACTATATATATATTGGGTTTGTGTGTGTATATATATATATATATATAGAGAGAGAGAGAGAGAGAGAGAGAGAGAGAGAGAGTCACGTGATAAACCCCAACACTACCGATGACCTTTTTCGGAGCAAACTGTATAAAGAACAACTTTCGTTAGATTGTAGTAATACATAGGACCTTGGTCAAGCTTATAACACATCCTCCGTGCATATACAAACAGTTTGATCAGGATTCTAAGACACCAAATGAAACCTGAATTTGCATGGTCATTTTCTACAGTTTGGAATCTGATATTGGTCATATCATGTTAATTCAAACACTGAAAATAAATTCCTGATTGGATTAAGACGGCGTTAATTGACCAAACATTTACAAATAGTGGCATTAACACACCGTGATCTATAGCGTCTGAGTCCAGTAAATCAATCGAATCGGCCTGTCGCGATGATGCATCACCCCGGCGTCAAGAGACCTGTAGATGGGGACATGTGTTGCTAAAAGATGTGAGAGAACTCCTGTAAAACTTGTGATACATTTGAGAACAATAAAAACTTCACTAAAAACTCATCAAAGTCCGCCATGTTAACTTATACTCCTCGTGTACTTCTAGTTGACATTCGTTTTATGATTTTAGAATTTTTATGTGTTCTTCAACAGATCAATAAAAACAAGACATGCTGCTATTGAAACATTTGTTTTAAAACTAACATATTTCGACATATGGGGGTTATTTGATGTTTTTCAAAAGAGTGAATGTTGATGGCATACAGATGCACGATTACCCCTTGTCTTGAAATATATTTGTACATCCGATCAAAAAGTTAACGCCGAGCATCACAGCTGTTACATAAGAAATGCATGATAACCTATTGCACAGTGACTACAAGAATTGATATCATACGTGCGCTTTCTGTTTCAATGTCAATATGTAACTTTCCCGGCAGAGAACCGGGCCTGATGGTCCTTCGCGGTGTCTGACAAGTGGTACCTTGTCAAATGGGAACGTCTTCTGCTACTCCGTGTCTGAATCATCACCTCTTCATGGGATCTCCCTACCCACGTCAATCACATCACGGCCGATCCGCTCTTTAAATCTCCCGTCACTATATCCAAACGCTAAGGAGTCATAAGCTTCTTTTCAGGTATCTCAAGTGACGATTTAGGCAAACATAAAGATACAAATATTTGAAGAAACACTGGGGCCTTGTTGCGGTGTTTGTGTGGCATGTTTTCCCGCCACTGATATGTCAGACGATATGGCTACTCTCGCGTGCTGTTTGCTGAAGGACGAGACCTCTCTAGGAATCATGACAACTAGCAGGGGCCATCGGCAGAGATTCTTGTGTTAACTGATAGAAAAACGTGTAATTGATATGTTTGTATCAAAATTATGAAGAATGTAAATATTATGATTATCGCAAGAGTTACGAAGAGTTTTTTGCACTATTGCGGATAAAAATAAAGCAAGATATGTGTGATTTGTTATGACCAATTTTGTTATCAATATTTTTGTTCTTTTGGGCGTTTTAGCGTAATCTGAAATACGAAATTCTATATGAAAGACTATTGTTACATGTGTATCGGACAGTGAATTGTTGTTTAATACTTCTGGGTAATACGTAAATCAATATATAGATTTACTGATATCATTATCTGAATAAGATTTAACTCACAACTTTTAGATCATAAAAACGAATCACAAATTATACATAATTTGATTTATATAAAAATATATCTATTATCCAATCGATAAAGCATAAGAATAGTATCATATACAAATAGAAAAATAAAATATTTACAGGCATACATGTTTTAGATGTCCTTCGTTATCTACCGTTGAATGACGTTTTAATGAGATGAAGTGGTAAAAAATATTTGGATCCCCACAGAATTTGCAGAGACAGTTTCAACCGGAATAGAGATCGGCAGCAGGTGCCCGTTCATTGGTCCACCGCCGTGAGAAACTCGCCAGTGGTACGGGAGGCGGGGCACTCGATCCGAGAACTCGTCATGTTCTTTTTTCTCTCTCTTTAACTGTCAGAATGAAAAAATGTTGTGATCCAGGATGTTATCAAAGCTGGAAAATAAACTCTGAATTAAACCTCAATCTGAGGGTGGATTAATTGTTAATAGAACATGGAATTGCTTTGACTGGGAGACGTTTGTCGTTTTCAGAAATGGCTGATGACCTCGTGGGGTGGATTGTTCTCAGTTTGACAATATTACGTAAAGGTAGGTGGGGGTTGGTCCTATACAACGTCAATCTAGAATATTGTAGTCAGTGGTCGACCAGTTATTTCGAAGATCAGTGCTTAAAAGTTAAGATATCGAAAAAAAAAAATGATTAGACGGTTATGTAGAGACCAATGCTTAAAAATTTATAAAGAGAACAATAATTAAAAGTTCATATAGAGAAAAATGATTAAAAGTTTATATAGAGAACAATGATTAAAATTTATATAGAGAACAATGATTCCATCTTCATATAGAATAGCATTAAAACATGATTTATTCTTATCGACGTACATCTTCAATTCATTTCTATTTTTGAAATTTTAAATCAATTTGTATATGTCTGTTTAAAAAATGTTTTCAAATAAAGAATAAAATATTAAAGTTAATGTTTTAATAGAATGATTTATAACAATTTTGAATAGCGTTTTGAAATAGTTGTGTTGGTAGGAGCGAAACAAATTAACGTTTTATTTTGAACAGTTAGGGATTTCAGTACTTTAAACTCATTACAACTCAAAATGTCAAGGAGAATGTGTATTGTAACTTTGAATTTTTCATATGTACTGAGTTTATTTTCCCTCTCTTAAGCAAACTAATTCAAACTTTCATTTATATTATTTCATATAGCTTCCTTCCCAATTTAGATAAAGTATTAAAAAAAATCTATACTGGAAACCTGCGGTAGACCAATAGAACGTCAAAATTAACAAAGCTCTAATTACCGCCACACAAAGGCTTAATTCTTCCGGCCAAGATGTCATAAGTAAATACGTTGATCTCCGATCGATGGTCCGTGTTTTTGTCTGGTGTTCTGTACCAACAACGGGCCCCAGCGTGGAGAACACTACCCCACTGGCCTTCATTGTTAAACATATCAGGAACATTTCATGAAGAAAGCGAGGCAGCTAATTTTTGTTTGTCAGACCAGTAGGTCGATCTCGTTCCGTGGTCGCACGACCTGCAGTTTTATTGAAAATTAGCCTGGAGAGATTCTGCGGCGTAGTGAGAATACGTCTGCAATGAAGAAATGAGTTCTATATATATATATTTCTTAAATAAAAGTACTCCCCTTTAGCGAATAACAATGCCAGAAAAGAATGACGTTAAGAGAAAAGGCAGATTGACTTGTCACTGATCCAGCCATAGACTCTAACATACTCTGGACCTTGTCCTTGAATAATCTGCAATAAAAGATGGAAATGAAAATTTGATGGAATCCGTGTGGCGATTATCGAAAAGTTGACTATTTTGTTTATCAATCTGTCAACTCTAGGGGCGCAAGCCTTCTTGAGTATGGGACATTTTCTTGAAAGTACTCTTCAAAATATCCTTTAACTTAAAGAATGAAATACACTTTACATTTTCAATCAAGCATTCGTTTGTTTACCAAATAAAACTACTTTTACTTTTATTCCACACTTCTTTTTTATATCTGTGAACACACCAAATTCGTCCCACCACCTGCTGTTCCATTCTTGACGGTGTAATTTAATTTTTCGGTATTTTGACTATCACTTAATTGCCTTACTTGTATTTATCTGTGCCTTTTATCTAGTTGTTATCAGGATCGCAGCTTCTGAATCTCGCACAAAGTGTCGGCGATCTTTTTACAACCAATTACTCACTAGTACTTCCTCACTGTCATCACCTGATCTTTGGCCTGAAATTTGATTTTACTGAATCACTTTCGTCACAAACCGGAATCAGTGACTTTATAAGATACTTTACCAAAATATGAAATATATACTGAAGAGTGGTCAAATTAATACGTAAGGTTAAACATACACAGAGCAAGGATCCAATTAATATGCAAGGGCACATGTTAAACAAATAAAACTTTATCATAATACAGTTGTATATATTCAATGTCAACTGATTCAAAGAAAAAAATGCATATTTGTATCAATTGAATAATCATTATCACAAACAATTAGTCATAGCTTGCAAAAATAGGGGAATATAAAATATGTACACTGAATTAGTTTGGCCGTCTTTTAGAAACATGGTCTAATTTAACCTGAAGATTTAAATGAACTCTATGAATTATCATTGTTAAACTTTATACCCATATTATGACTGGACCTGACTGGGTCAATTTAAAAAAAAAATTAAAATGAAAATGTCTGCGTTTTCACTCTTGTGAATACGGTGTTCAGAGTATTTGCCTTTATATGTGAAACTTTAAACGCCTTACTGACTCTGATTTACAGTAGCATGCTTGCATATTATTTTTACCCCGGTGACTCTTGAGAGAAGATTTCATAATACTGTGTTTTCCTGTCTGAACTCCAGTCTTGAGTTATTAATTCACATGTACCCTATCCTTGGAGAGAACGTTCAGAGACACGATCTTTTTATTCGACCTACCTTGTGTATATGATGAATTCTTAAACCAGATGTAACTATAAATTTCTTACGTGGTCTCGAGAGATCACGTAGTAAACAGACTTGATTCTACACTACTGAGGATGCTTGCTAGTTAATCTGACAAACTGTACATGCGTGATTCCTGAGGATGCTTGCTAGTTAATCTGACAAACTGTACATGCGTGATTCCTGAGGATGCTTGCTAGTTAATCTGACAAACTGTACATGCGTGATTCCTGAGGATGCTTGCTAGTTAATCTGACAAACTGTACATGCGTGATTCCTGAGGATGCTTGCTAGTTAATCTGACAAACTGTACATGCCTGATTCCTGAGGATGCTTGCTAGTTAATCTGACAAACTGTACATGCGTGATTCCTGAGGATGCTTGCTAGTTAATCTGACAAACTGTACATGCGTGATTCCTGAGGATGCTTGCTAGTTAATCTGACAAACTGTACATGCGTGATTCCTGAGGATGATTGCTAGTTAATCTGACAAACTGTACATACGTGATTCCTGAGGATGCTTGCTAGTTAATCTGACAAACTGTACATGTGTGATTCCTGAGAAGAAGAATTTTCCTACTCTTTACTATGTAAATCTTTATACCTCCATCATGTCCTGCCCTGACCCCGGGGGTCTTAATTTCAACCAACTTAAAGCTCCACAATTTGCTTTCATGACAGTTCTGACTTATCTGGTTCACTAATCTTGAGAAGATTGTTGAACATCCAGTCCTATTTATAATATCATAGTAACACTTTATTCCTTCCTCTTGGAAGGCAACCTGTTCCTTCATTTAAACAAATCAGAATTTCCTTTACCCGAACGATGATATGATTTGCACCAAGTTTGATCGAAATTGGCCCAATGGTTCTTTAGAAGATGAAAATGAGATAATCTTTTATTCATCTTTTTCTCTCCATTAGATACAGCTGTAACGTAAAATTTCAACCAGGTGTCGTTTTTCAATTTTTGAATAAAGTTCAAGACAGTGTAATTTTAAACCGGGGTCATTTTCATTATTTAAACTAGTTCAAAATCCGTGGAATTTTGAACTGGGATCATGATTAAATGAGTCCCACACCCGTGAAATTTTGAACAGGGGTAATTTTTAACGGTTTGTCGAGTCAAAATTGTTGGACCTTGGTCTCACTTTTAAACTGTGGATGGAAATTTAATGTTACATTGTTCATAAGTTGATAAAAAAAAATCACTTGCATCCTCTTTTCAGGAAAACTAAAAGCGGTCGTCTTCAAGAGTGATGCCCTTAGAAGTATGAGTGGACTACTAGAGTTGAATTGTGTTGGAAAATGACTGATTACTTAATATAAAATTTGCATGATATTAAAGTAATGTTACAGGATGGAAGGACTTTTAGAGTTTATAGGGACAGTTTCTGTTACATATTTTAAAACTATTTTTATATGAAAACTTTAGATCCTACGTCTTTGAAAATAGCTTACAAACGATCACAAGTATATAATTTACAAGAACTGCAATTCTGAACTGCATTTATAGATACTTGATAAGCCGTGCTCTGTTTGACAGAATATTAAAAAAAAACCCAACAAGTTTGGACTAGATAGGTCATTTTATTAGTAAATACAAAAGAACAGATAACACAATACAAGATATCAAAGGGGTTATCAAAAAAAAACAAACAAACAAAACAACCAACAACAATAGTCTACAATACATCAAACATGGTACACTTCGAGTGTACAACTCTGAATGTGGAATTCAAATCGGATTAAGTCATCAGAGAAATTAGGGGCGACATCTGCCCTATAGTAATCATGCAGTGCTATCAAACATGCATAAAGAACCAAAAAATGTCGCAATAAACAAAATAATTCAGAGAGACAGCAATATGATGATGAGGTGGGGGCGGGGGTACGAGACATGCAATGATCTCTGCGCATGCGTATTCACTATTTTAAATGTAAATACATGGAAGGAACCATCGTCGGAAACCCACGGTTGATTACGCTTCGTTCAAGCGTAATCAACCGTGGGTTTCCGACGATGGGAAGGAACAAAGGATCTGAATATAAATAATGTAAACTATCAGTCCCCATACAGGTTTTTATACAAAAAACCAAACTTTTTTGCAATTCTCGCCATTTTTCTTTCAACTAGCCGACAATTGCCTTCTTTTAGGTTGTTTTGCTTCAGGAATCTAACGGCTGCTTTCGTTTTATTTTTAATCTTCCACACTCTTGTAAAAATAAAACAAACTTGGAATGCACTAAATAGTTTGATATTTTGATCTACAGACAAAGACTCGTCACCCCCAAAGGGTCACATGCACATCTATTGTGTAAAACAATAGTGGTATAAGATTATACATTACATAGAAAGTGTAACACAGAAAACAAATGGTGTGCACTTTCCAAACGTCCACACCAACACGTTGGTTCTGCAAATTACACATGTGCGAGTCAGAATTCTATATACAGGTGTGTCTCAGTTTTGTATGAATAATATTAAAAAGTCTTTTTCCATAAGAAAATTATTTTGGAACTTAAAAAACATGACTCTGAAGACGTTTCTTAAATCCACCTAAGGAGGTTGCCTCCCTTGTGAGAATACTGCGTGAATTCCATCTATGTAAAGTATCTAGAATTAATGATTTGTTAAAAACTTCTAATCTATTTCTAATCTACATTTGGGCAGAGAAATGTTTGAGGAATTTTTAGTGTTATAATTTTAAATAGCAGTTTTGAGATTGAATGGAACAAGGTTGTTACAAGTTTTGTACATTGTTGAGAGCTTGGAGCGGATACTTCTTAATGCTTCCATCCTGTTTCTAATATAGTGAATTTCTGGAAGCTATTATCAAGAGACCTGTAACTTTTCTCACTGCATATAACTGAACCATTTTAGTTTTCCAATGTCTGACTGTGCATCCGGACAATACTTCAACTGCAAATTGTGATCTTACAAAGGACATGTGCATCTGTAGATACAGTGAATCTAAGTTTTCTATATAAACAGTGTTTTGTATGCTTTCTTTACGATATTGTCAATATGATCAGACCATCCTAAATCAGAAGATAGCATCAGACCCAGATGTTTGTGTTGTAAGACATATTCCAACAGCCACCAAAAATAATCTGGAAGTTGTTTTGTTTGTTCTACAGTTTTAAAATGAACAATACAACTTTGGATTTCTGAAGATTGAACTGTAATAACCATTTCTTGGGCATTCATTTATTACTTGAAGACCATGCAAAGTTGTCGTTGTTTGAAGAAGATGTAACTCAAGAAAGAACGAAATGAAAGAGAGAGAGGGAGAGAGAGAGAGCAAAGAAACTAACTTTGTGATGTCCTATTCTAAAATATGTATCACTCAGTCAGTCAGGAGAAAATATACATTAACAAATTTCAAAGAAATCTAAGAGTGTTCGAAAAGTTTGAAATTCGGGATCAGGTCTGCCTGATATCACACCTACTTCTTTCACAAATGTATATTCTTCTCTATCATAAACCTTTTAATGAAGTTCCGTCTTAGAAATATTGCTACTCCTCCGGAAAGTAACAGTCTGGCTAAAGATAGTATACAACTTTTTCTTCAACAGCTGGTTTTGACGGACTTTACTTAAAATGATGGAAATCGAATTGATTTTCTGCGCCTCAGAACCTAAGAATTAAGTCTGAGAAGAATGGAGACAATGCAGTAAAATGTCACCATGCCGAAGTGACATCTGGTTTTCAGCTAATAATTACATGTATCTTCGAAAGTTAATCAAAAATGTCAAGACATCTCACTTCTTTGAAACCATTTTTTTAAATATAGAATTAAATCGTAGTCTTCTCCCGACTCGTCAAATGTTGCCCTCCATATTCCTATTGACCCCTCTCCTCAGCTATGAGTCCCGGTTATCTCCCTTTATGCCTGCTTTGGCGGGAAGTGACCCCCTGACCCGTGTCAGTCTGCTGCTGGTCTCTAATGGATACTTGTCTTTTTATGGGTTGACAGGCTTTGTTGATATATCACAGAAGAAGAGCGATTCTTAACGTTATAAATTAAGTTGACTCTCTAAAGGATCAAATTGTTTTAGTATCCAATAGTTTGTGTTTCCCACTTGAAAGAAATGGACTGGCACAGACATTCAAATTGACATAATCCGACATTTTCTTGTCTCACATTTTGTGACAAATATTGATGTTTCTCTGGAATAAGACTGAAAATCTTGTTGTTAAACACAAAATATTTCACTTGATACATCTAGTTCATGTTTGTGAAATATCAATTAAACAAAGGCATTTGTCCTTAATCTTGGATCATGCCAAGGTCACCATCAGTCGTTACCAAGGAGTTTTGAATATTGGTATATAGCGGACATCCTTACCTTTGTGATTTGACGACAAGTTTGATATTAAGTCAATGACATATAAAATTTTATATTGCCACACACAACGTGTTCCGTTGTACTGGGAATTCGCTACATTTTACATAGCCATTAATTCTGACAGAAATACACCCCCATATCAAATGAAACAACTGTAAAGAGAGAAAAAAATCAGTTTCATGACCCCTATTAAATTTATTAGCAAACCTCATTCGTATTTCGCAAATCTGAACGCTGATAGGACGCCATCTTAACATGATAGCCGAGATACTTAAAGGTATACTCGGAGTTTTCGTAGTCAAAGAAATTAGAAATGGCTGCTGTTTGCGATGTGACGACATTTACCACGTGTAATGTGATTAGTTACAATCCGAGATAGCACCGAGGAAATTCGACCGTGATATCACATCAATTGTACGACTGCATACGCGCACGTGAAGTCTTCTTGATAACGTCCGTCAGGGCTTATATCGACGGGCAATTAAAACAGCATAAATGTGTCAATGTTATCTCCTACTGTTTGTCTTCAAATAAGAAATACTTATATAGGGTAACCAAAACCACGAATGACTTTTATTAAAGCGGCAACTAAAACAAAATTTAATGACTTTTATCAGAAATGCTAATAGTATACACGTTTGTGAGTCGGTCATTAGCGGTTATTATCTTCTTGCCGATACATCGTTGATCAGACTTCCAGAGATAACCAAAGATACCCAATATGCAGGTACTTTATTTCGCCCGTTCAACAAAATTGTCAGTTAGTGTTTCTAGATTTGCGTATGCCCAATTAAAATTTCAGGATTTCACACCCTCTCTCCATCCCGTCATTCAGTGTGATAGGGTTGGAACTCGGTATTCAATTGACAGCAATCTCGTGAGTCTTCGAGTGCGTTCAAAACAACCGTTCCCGTTGTTCTCGTGATCCATACGAGAACATGCGCGTACAAACGTGTTCTTGGGAAAAGAGTACCAATTCATTTCCCATAGACTTCAATGCTAACCTTTGGCCCTCTCACTAATTAACTATATTAATTTTAAACAAATGACCGCGAACATTTCAAAGTTCATTCCAAGTGTTGATAAAAAACGACAAAAATTATATAGGGTCCCGTTTTATAGGCCATATTTGTACTTTTTTTTTTTTTTTTGGTACAACACATAGCAATCTGCAGTAAATTACACCCTTCATTTCAAACACACCCCTACCATGGTAATTTCCTCAGTCATTTCTCGATTTTGTGCGATAATTTTTCATCCTGACAATTGATTTGAACCTCTATAATATTTCTTTCAATTCCAAATAATTTCACTCTTGATATTAGCCAATCACGCAACACCTAGGGCTAGACATTTATACCTCCGCTCAATCTTGGGTAAACTGCGTCCGGATTACGCGTGCGGGGGTTTGGTACTCTCATTCCTATATTGCTCTTACTTACAGAGGTGGTGTGAATTCTTGCACCTCGAACCCGTTTTCGTGATGCGTTCTCAGTGTTCGGAATCGGCAGGAATTTGTACTTTTACGAATAACGGCGGTCTCGAACTCACTCTTTATATTATTGGAGTTATTGTAAAACTAAATTGCAGGTATGGTAACACACGAGTTAGCAGGGCCTGTTCTTAGCGCTTTATAGTAACACACGAGTTAGCACAGTCTGTTGTTAGCGCTTTATAGTAACACACGAGTTAGCACGGTCTGTTGTTAGCGCTTTATAGTAACATACGAGTTAGCACGGTCTGTTGTTAGCGCTTTATAGTAACATACGAGTTAGCACGGTCTGTTAATAGCGCTTTATAGTAACACACGAGTTAGCACGGTCTGTTGTTAGCGCTTTATAGTAACACGTGAGTTAGCAGGGCCTGTTGTTAGCGCTTTATAGTAACACACGAGTTAGCACGGTCTTTTGTTAGCGCTTTATAGTAACACGTGAGTTAGCACGGTCTGTTGTTAGCGCTTTATAGTAACACGTGAGTTAGCAGGGCCTGTTGTTAGCGCTTTATAGTAACACACGAGTTAGCACGGTCTGTTGTCATCACTTTATAATAACACATGAGTTAACACATTGTTTTTGGCGCTCTTGAATTGACAACAATGAATACCTATTAAATCTGACAGTATCATCTGTTGGAAAAGTTAGAATTATCAGTAATTTTGGTCTATTTCTGTTTAAGATACATGTTCATGCATTCAATGTCTACACAGTTTCATCGCGTTTATCCAAATACAAACTTGTCTTTGACTACAACGAGCGTGTTTGGAATGGGCTAGATAACAGTATCTGGATTGTTTCCGGTTCTACAGCAAATAGAATTAAGGTAAAACAATTCCTCTTGAAACTTCTTGCCCAATCACTGGCGATCTCCTGAAAATCGTCTAAATAGGGGTCATTCATAAATATTTTCTTCATGCAAACAAATTACGAGAATTACATCCTTCAACTCATTGAATCAAAAACATAACGAACATTATTATGAAATGCATTATGTATATTTTCTAAAGATGTATTATCCAACGAATGTTTACATAAAGGCATGTAGAAAATCGTGTTTCAAACAGGTGTTACAGATTACCACAGCAGGTACCCAATGTTCATTCCTCAGCTATGATTCCATGTCATTCAATGCTAAATGTACATGTATTTATTTTGTCTATACATATGTTTTATGACAATTGTTATCAATTATTTTTAGGTGACAACCTCGTAAGTTGTAAGAACTTGTGTTCAAACCTGTTGTATATTATATATGCAATAAAATATGTTCAAATCAAATCATGTCATTCAATGCACATTTCTGGTCTCCGTCCTTCTCATTCTTTTCTGTCAAGGAATTGTTTCCATTGACGAGGTAAACATGCACGGGTATAGTTAATATTAGCGAAAAAACTAAAGGAATGTGCTGTACAATTTTCTTCTGTCAATACGATGCTTTGGCTACCTGAGAAGTACAATATTTACCACGCCCGGAGAACGAGAGAAGTACACTATTTACCACTCCCGGAGAGCGAGAGAAGTACAATATTTACCGCGCCCGGAGAGCGAGAGAAGTACACTATTTACCACTCCTGGAGAGCGAGAGAAGTACAATATTTACCGCGCCCGGAGAGCGAGAGAAGTACACTATTTACCACTCCCGGAGAGCGAGAGAAGTACAATATTTACCGCGCCCGGTTCAATATTTACCGGAGGGCGAGATGTCTACTGTAGTTCGAGGGTAGCTAAAGCATATTATATTAACCCAGAAAATGTAAATAATCGTTTAATTGTATGTTGGAATAATTCAAAACATCGAAACTGGCTACTAGATAGCTGGTCGGCCATTTTTGTATACAGCTAGACTGCAAGATCTAGTAGAAAGTGATTTTTGTTTAATTTATGACTGGAAAAAACAACAACTCAAATTAAAACCGACTTCTAGAACATGTACAACTTACTAAACAATACCTAGTCGGTAATCTTTGAAATCGAGTTCAATGTTACTAAAATTCAACAATTGTTACTCCATTTGAAGTGAGTATAGACGCGTGAGTGATCAAAAGATAAGAAATATAGCTTAACAAAAGTTTGTCGTCTTTAGGAACACCCTTATACAGTAAACTGATATACATGTATCATATATTTTCTAAGTATTCATATATATTTATCAAATGACCACACAATCAAACTTTTCTAAAATTGTAAATCTCATATAAGATAAAAGATTTAAACACTCCTGCTAGAAACTACTGATTGCGTAAAAGGATTTCTCTAGAGTGACCTTGAAGTAGACATGATGCTATTCGTACTAAACATATAAAGCATTGTTTCCTCTGAACCTCAAGAAAACAGAGAAAAGCAGATGTTCAGTGTTTTTTAATAATAGAATGATATTTATTTTTCGCACAGCAAGAAACACAAAATACTAAATAGCTGAGGATTGCCCAAATTTTATCGAGAAGAATTTTAAGGTTAGCGTGCAAAAAGACAATTTCTGTAACATGTGTATTTATTGATTTATAGAATTGATAGTTGCTATGAATAAGATTAAAGTGTCCGTTTCATTACATTGCAATTTTCTTCTCTTCGTTATCTCTCTTTTTTAAGATTGAAAAATCTTGTAAAATTGTTAAGTCGTACGTAAATTAGATCATCAACAAATCTCCCTAGCGTTGAACAACCATTGAAATAACTTATAATTTTCACATCATGCATTTTCTACCAATCACAAAGGAGAGGAAGTGCATTGTCCGAAGACTGTAAAATACTTCAACTATACATGTATATACAGTATTCCAAGAGTATCAATTTTGAAATTCCCAATGTATAGTTGGTCTGATATTGGAGAATTAAAATGTCCTATTTACTTCGAAAGCACATGCAGGTGAATACATGTATAGATAATAACGCTATTTTTTTCTTAGGTTGTTGGATCTCAGCTAGTCAGAAGCACGAATTCTTCAATCGTATTAGGTAACAAGTATAGCTTTTTAACAAAGCTTGCCGTCTTTAGGAACAACCTTATACTGTAAACTGATATAAATGTATGATATGCTTTAAGTATTTATATTTTTATTGAATGGCCATATAATCAAACTTTTCTAAAACGGTAAATCTTATATAAAATCAAGTAGATGAAAAGTGGAGGATATGTACAACAATATTTTGCAGTTGAAATTTTTCAAATTTACTTTATTTTGTCCAAAAATACAGTTTTAGTTGAAGGTATTCTGAAATTTATTTTTATCACGCCTCAGACAAAATTGTTGAAATCTAATTGGTCAGATCTTGGTCACATGACGTCATGAAAAAAACCGTATCATGCGAGTAAAATCCGTATTGGTCGAGTAATTTTATTTATCGTCGGGTTCGACTTGCAGCCGTGTCAAAAGGAAAGACATTTGACTAAGTTGTATGATATAGACCCCCACATATACAGTTAGAGGTCTTCGACGTGATAAATTCGTTACACAGTTAGTTAGTGACCTGATACGGAAAAATACATGGTGTAAAAAGAAAACCCGTATCGGGCGAGGCGAAGCCGAGCCCGATACGGGTTTACTTTTCACACCATGTATTTTTCCGTATCAGGTCACTAACTAACTGTGTAACTAATAATAACTCCTGCTGAACTCGAACCCGCGACCTACAGTAGTCGGTATGTTAACCTACTGAGCTACTCGACTAGGTATTTAAATCGAAAAGGAAAAGTCAAATATTGCTGATATTGATTTTTTTCATCCATGTTTTAAAAGAAGTCAGCCATTATGATGATGTAGAGTACCTCCTTAAAATGTCAGTTTCATTGTATTGCATTTTTTCTTCTTTCTTCTCTTCGTTTTCTCTCTCTTTTTTAAGATTGAAAATCCTGTAAAATTGATAAGTCGTACGTAAATTAGATCATCACGAAATTATCTCCCTTGCGTTGAACAGAATTTCAACCAATGAAATCAATCAGAATTTGCACATCATACATTTTCTACCAATCACAAAGGAGAGGAAGTGTATTGTACGAAGACTGTATATGATACCGTCTTCAAAGACGTACCTATGAAAGGTGTGAAAACACAAAATATGAACATCGCTAAGGCATATTTCATTGTTGAGTAAGCATAGAATGTTTTTTTTAAAATTAATTTTTATTTTACTTTAACTCGTGCTGATGATACGCAACGGTATGCACATGAATTTTGAAATAACATGAGTTGAGAATATTGGTTTGCACGTCGTAGCAAATTATCAACACCATTAGATGCTAAGCTTATATTCACGTGCACACTTTGTTAAAGATATGACCATTGCATATTTCCAGTTTTTTAAATAGGAAATCATACTCGAATGTAATTTCTTACAAGATGGTATAACCCCTTAAAAAATCATTCCTATGCATTTGGCAAAGTTAAATTTAACAATCTGCAAACTTGAGACATCTGTCTTAAAGCTACATATATTGTAAATATCGATTGTATAGGACCGAGTGATGAGACATCCAAAAGCTAGATACCGAACTTTTTGATCTATGTGACGGAACATTCTATTAAAGCTAGCTATCGAACCTCCGAGAAAGGGCTGCGAGTTGGAAATCAACACCGACGTTTTGAAAATCGACAGAATTCAAAGACTATAATTTGTGGATAGATATTTTAAAAATTTGATAACAAATAATGCAATGTTTTAATCCCATCTCTGCCTCCATTTTTTCATTTTATTCGCTCAAACCATTCACAATGGTACATAAATTAAAAATTTTGTAGTTATATATAAACAATATTTCCAAGGGTATAAATATATAAATAATACATGCATATATATGTTCATTAGCACAAAATAGATGTTGGGGCATAATGTATACAAAGATAGATGTATAAGAGATTCGGGCATTTAATAGATATACTGAAGTTTGGGTGAACATACTGTTTTATGGAGCTCCCGATGATACTTATCTTAGATTCAGTTAAACTTAATGTTAAATGTGGGATTTCTTTAGACCCATAAAACCAATGAATTGTTGAAATAAATCACTGAAAAGAGAGGAGGGAGTCTAGGAAATGACAGAATTAAAGAAAATACTAGTACTATATATAATATTGAAATGCGGAACTATGCACTGAGAATAGACTAATGGTGGTTTGTATGAACCCTTTGCTGACTAACATTAGACAAATGCTTGATTGACATTATGAATCATATTCAAAATCTAATCTCAATTTTATTGACTTTTTAAAATCAAATTTTTACATGGATTTGATGAATTTGAAATTTTTGATTTATATATGTCTATTCGCAGTTTATGCAGATGGAGCGAGGTTGTCCATAACTTGATCAAAGATTCCTTATATAGAACTGACACAATATTGTTCCGTCAATTTTCTTCATTTATTTCAATTTATCATGCATGTAATATAAAAGGGTTTATATACAAATTGTTTGTCTGGTCAAGCAGAAATACTTTCCAAGATATCAATTCTGTTGATTGCAAACCAGCATGCTATGTGTGGAGTGGGCACGTTCTTTATCTGATGGCGTTGTGGCGGGAGAAATATACACCACTGCACGTGACGGGAGAAACATACATCACTGCACGTGACGGGAGAAACATACATCACTGCACCCAGGAGAACGCGTTTCACATTTCCCTTTTTACACCTAAACATTGTATGGTTATCATAGCGAATTCATGGTTAGTTTTCATGCTCGGCTTGAGACTGAAATATTACTTTTGGTTCTAAAGAATGCTATATTTGACAATTTTTTTCTTGGTGGTGATAATTAGATTGGGAGAAATGTTCTGTTTTTGTGGACTAAGTTAATGACATTGATATTAAAGGTGTGGAGCTTCACGTCTGAATACCTCTAATTCCACAGAAAGAGGGTTTCCCTTGAGTATTTTCACGTTCTCGGCCACGTCTCGCGAGATCTCTGGACGTTGTTGGCATTTTGCTTTATTCACCGCTGTAAAATTACACCTAATATTAGATAAAGCGGATAATGACAGAAATCGATGCCTATTGTTTCATTGTATTGTAAAATCTGGGCGATAACTAAAGAATCTGGGAATAAAGCGAAATGGTCAAATAAACCCCCGACTAAATGCCGGAAAATCCCGTCATACATTCTGACCACAGTTCTCTCGTCATATTAATTTCTCCAATCGGCCAGATATCGGCAAACATTTTGCGAGGTGTTTTATATTTTTTTATAACGCTGTGATGAAATGATACCGCCTTGTACTTGATTTATGAGAATGTTTGAATGGGATTCTTGATTTCAATGGTGCCGCTCCTGCGATGAAGTGATAGGGGACGTGTTTGTATTTGCATGAATAAAAATTCTGATCAGCTGCAGTTTTATCTGACAAATCATAAGACTTTAAATGTTACACGTGTGGTTTCGATGAAAAGGATATTGTCTTGTGATGTTAAACAGTAAATGATATACTAAGACAGAAATCAAATGAACATGACAAATTTCATCACCTTCTAATGGATATTGATTTTGAGTTTAAGAACCATTCCTGCATTATACTAACACATCAGATATACGCTGATAGAGTTCTTAACATTTCAAATTGATTTTTTTGAAAACCTCATATTCTAGGTCACGCCCCTCCATTTTAAGCATTAAGATGCAATTAGATCCTACATTGCCTTATTAATCCAAACCTCGAAACATCGTCGTGTAAGTTGAACGAAAATGTTCAGATATTTTGTACATCGTGTCATTATGCTTCGAAAGATTCCGCAAATTTTAAAAATTTTGCGAGGTATCTTTTTGCGGTTTTTCATAGTAAAGACGAACTCATTGAATTCTATTCACATTTCCTATGTTTTTGATATCTTTACAAATTGCAATAATTTACATTTCTTCATGCGCTGCAGTTGTAAACAATGCGCGTATGAATACAGATATAGTACGTCTACTTTAACTGCTGGGATTCCCGACAGAAGAGAAAGTAGAAATGAATATGAAAATTACATTTTATTTTTAATTTCATTTTTAAAAATTCACGAGAATATGAACTGCAACGCTTCACTCCTGCTTACTTTCATGAAGAGCGTTAATCCTTGAAAAATATTAGAAAATATATTTCCATAAAGAACAACACTTAATTCGACCGCGAAATTAACAAAACCTGCGAACATAAAGATACCCTATGAAAATTAGCCACCATTGTGCAATGGACAATTTCATAAAATTTTAACAGCCTTTGTTTCATATACTCTGTGTACAGTTACAACTGAAATCTTTTTTTTTAAATCATAACTTATGATATTTAACAAAAGATTGATGAATATTCATACATTTTATAGGTTTGTAATATAGATGCAAGGTATTTTATCATACTGTAGAAAATCATTATAAATTTCATTTACAAAGTAACTCGTGAAAGACACCCTGTAGTTCGGACTCTAGATCTCCAATCTTCTTCAAGTAATCTATTTCTTCCTGTTAATTTGTCTCTATATGAGAAAAAAATTCAGAGCTTTAGAGTGAAAAAAAAACCCTTCTCGTCTAGCCCTCTCCAATGACGTTTGTCTTGAGAGTGAATCAATGAGAATCTGTGTTGTACTCTCTACTGTAGCAATTTTTATGATGGTGGAATGATGTTCCAACACCATATCGTACAGTAATTGGAAAGCGAATCGGATCTGGACCATCTTGGTTCTGTTATTAGTAATTTGTGTTTTCCGTTTCTGCGCCGTACCCTTGAGACAGTGAAAAAGAGCACCACCAAGCGGAAAGTCGTAGCAAAGAAAAGAAAACTGACTACTAAAGTACGAAATCCCCCGTGAGAGGGCGCGCTAGCCGGGCTTTATCGGGCGGGGTCTCTTGTGGGTTCGTAATCAGCCATCACTTTTGACTTGATGTGGTGATATTTATTTAGTCGGCTATCTAAGGTATATCTTCTATCTTGACACTTAGGGCTGCCATTGATTTTCTTATACTCACTCTTACGTATTGTGTTTATTATCATTGCATACATCTTACAATCACGCACACAGGAGCGTTCTGTTCGTGTGCTGCCATTTAAACTGCAATTGTCTCATAAAGTTTTCTTGGGTCAGACCAGTTTATTATTTTAAGTAAGAAGACAAGGACTTGGATCATCGCTCGTCTCAATTTTACTCACGTATTTTCCACAATATGCGAAACAAACGGTATAAAAATGTACATATGTATCATATATTATTTATCAGTGATCACGTTACACGAATAAAGTATATCAGAAAGGAGCATAAGAACTGGACTTTATTATATTATAAGCTGCTGTCGGGGTGTCTAGTCTGTAATTATAAATTTTACTGAAGTGCAAGAATGAACAATAAACCGTTTGATTCATTACTTGTATCCATGCTTTCTGGGCGCTGTCTTTGGAATATATTTCCATTTTGTGATACTGATTGTTTTAATAAGTGATCGCCATTTCCAGTGGCATTTAAAAACTCTGAGTTTTTTCTTCATCACATTGAATGGGGATATGTGCAATAAAGTCGTCAAATGAGCGCATTTTCAGAAATAAAATTTTCATCACAAGGAGTTCAATGAAATATGATAATTTTTTCACAAGCACTTTGCCACTATTATGAAGCCTTTTCTCATGGTTATTGTGAGAATATTTCATTATTTCACATTGTTTCAAAGTTACACCACTGGAATGGTGTGCCTGTCACCTTAAGTAACCCAGACCTTGACAGAGATAACCGCGGTAGTGAATCTAACCCGGACAACAACTCTCTTTCCGTAAACTATCGGACTGTCGTTATATGAAACCACTTGGAATCTCCGTGAAATGGTGGCGCATTTCTGTCACCGCTTGTCAGATAGTTAAGTCGGCTTGTCAGATATTTATCCCGACTTGTCAATTAAACGAGTTTTAAAGTTTTATCTAATGTAATACGATTCTGACCAGTCGACATATCTGATAGGACAACATGCTTATCTGACCAGTCGACATATCTGATAGGACAACATGCTTATCTGATAAGACGATATAATTAATTGTTTAAAAATTATACTTATTTGTCGGATAATCATGTCGACTTGTCAAAAGAGTATGTTGACCAGCTGGTGGAAGTAGATCACATAAACATGCCAATTTGGTATTAAAGATAATTATCTGACAAGTCGACATGAAGATCTGACAAGTCGAAAAAATATCTGACAAGTTTAACATAATAATCTGGCAAAGTGTTCACAGAAATATTCCACCACAGCATGGCTATCGAATTGATGGTCTATCTGTGTGGCCTCTGGTTTGACAGGTGTCAATATTCATTCTGGTGCAAGTCAATATTCATTGTATCAAGTGTCATATGGCCTTAAACTACCGTCTTAATGATACACAGTGATAATATATAGGCATAAGTACAATGTTTATTACCGAGGTTATTCACATCGCTGAACGCCAATCAACATTCTCTTCTGAGATCCATTTCGTGGCATCAGTCACATTCTAAAATTTAATCACGTGATTTGCGACGTGTACTTTGGGTCCAGTGTAGTAAAAATTGCAGCACAGAGAGTGAATTGAATGGCAGTATGTTGAATGAGTTTGCCGGGTACTGATAAAACCAATACCTGATGCCATCTTTCAAACGTTTGTCTAACCTTGCTGCCATCTTTTTAAACGTTTGTCTAACCTTGCTGTCATCCTTTCAAACGTTTGTCTAAATACCCCAGAGCTTAACTCAACTCAAAATTCCACGTATGAAAATATTTTCCTGCCAGGAAATTGTTCATATGTAACTGACCTCTATTTGCTATTAAAGCGATATTTCATAGCATACATGTACGAGTAGATATGTTTGATATTTTTTACATACCAATCAGTAATAGAACTCAGCAGGATATCATCGCTGACAAAATATACCATGCCTCGCATTTCATAATATATGAGCATCGGAACCCAGAATATAATGTCGCAGGCATATTGACACAATATTGTATATAACATATACCAGCATTCAATTACATTTATCTACTTCCGATTACTTTTTGTATCATCATCATCATCATCATCATCATCAAATCTTCGCTGCCCATCCGGTTCATGACATTGCGACCACACACATACTTATCACATTTTACATTTATCTCGGAATTTCATAATTTTTCAGTTCTTATTTGAATTTTAGGACACTGCCTATCGGATTCTACCATTTCCTATCATCTAGAAGGTTTGCGCATGCGTACTTGTTCACGGTTACTACAGGCGAAAACCTGCTAAATATCACGGATTGCGTTTATTAAACTTGTAAAGACTGATGTTTTAGCTATTAATATTGAAATGTTGGTAGATGATTTATAACCATTTTGCTGTAATTGGATTTAGATATCGCCTGTACTGACTAGTGCTTTGGCACTTCTCATTTGTCTCACTCATTCTCAAGCGAACACTCCGCGAATTTTTTTAGCAAATGAATGCGCATCAGTTGACGAGTGAGGGGTTGAACAGCATGAATGACAACACAGTTTGCACAGATATATAGACAGGGCGGGCACCAGGTGACACTTTTTAGCGAGCACTAGTTAAATTCTATAGTGAGCACGATTATAAAAGAGGTTTTGCATAATTCAAATACTAGGCATTCAAGTTTATTTTCTCTTCCTTTTGAAAATGTAATTTTTTTTATAAACGGTGTTCTGCGTTGTTTGTTTTGTTTTTTCCAACTTTTTGACTTGGTGTGTATACAGCTGAAGGAATGGATAATGAATTTGATAAGTAACAAATACAATTATCAATGAACTAAATGTATAAGTGGAAGCAGATCATTTTGGACTGTAATTAAGGGATTGGCACACATCACGTGTGTTTTCTTTCGCCATATCCCAACCATTTCTGCAAATGGAATAAAATGCGCATCGAGCTTCGTTACAATTTCAAGACTTTTACTCACAAACAGTAATTAAGTCATCTTGTCGGAAATTTATGGACACTTAGACCAGTTTTGCCTTCAAGAAATGAAAACAATTATTTGGAGACGAAATGAAAACAGACGGAATTAGTAATTGTTTAGGACTTGTCTAAATTGCTTATTCCAGAAATCAATAAATCGTATCCCAAGGTATCCGAAGACTCTTTACTCTTCCCGCTACTTCTTGTTAACCGTCTTTCCCACGCGATCTGGTCACGGTGAGGGAAATCTAAAATTCAGATCCAGTAAAACACATTTCGGACCTCTTCATTGTGTCTCATGGTCACACGCAGTAAACCACTGGTCACGATATCGGCCAATCTCCCAGTGACTCTCAAAAGTCTTTGATTTAGATTCATGACTGCTCTGAGTAACATCTCATGATATATTCTAATTCTTGAAAACATGTAGAGGAAATATTTTCATGAGTACAAATGAGATGTTTATTTTTCTGGAAGGGATTTGGTTCTTTAAAATGTTAATTTACATGATTTTTCATCGTCTATCAGATTATTTCTTTACATATTTTGTTTTCAACATCCTTAAATATTTTAATCATATTGCATGGTTTTACAACAAAAGTTCCTTTTCAAGCTCCTTAAAAACCTTTACATAAAAATACTGTTGTTTGACTATGAATTTTTTAATTTCTTGCAATGTTATGTATGGAGGTTGAAATTGTCTAAAGAGACGGCTACCGGGGGATTCTTTTAATAAACACAATGTTTAAATTCGAAACAAAAGAACTATTTGTTTTTAGATTCTCATAAATATCACAATAATGTATTTGTAGAAATATATATCTTCTTTTTGAATGATAATTGAGATTCATTTGTTGATCCGCTTGATGAAAGTCCAGAGGACATTGAAATTCACTTTTCCGTCGCCTCGTGTGTCGATTGCGAGCGAGAGGAGGCTCCTTACGTCGTTAGAAAAAAGATGTACTGAACGACATCACTTTTGTGACACAAAAGATAACATGATGAAGCGCCCAGTCTTAGAGGAAAATTGAAATTATATGTAAATCCATTAACCCCGCCTTGTCAATTCGATTATCGTCAAATAAACGACTAGGTTCCTATATTAAATAACATAACTACTGATTTACTGATGGTGTAAGGGGTCCGCGTAATAAAGACTGGCAAGATATTTTTCCTGAGAAGCATAACATTTCCAAAAAATCGATGGTTATAAGCAGTTTTATGACAGGGGAGGCGATTGTATCTCTCCCGAACACGTCCACAATGTTTGGGCGTTCGTCAGCGACTTTCAAGCTTTAATATGTGTATTTTTGATTTTTTTTAGGTGCTTTTGCTCTAGAGCCGAGTTTCGATGTCCCGGTGATCAACATCACAGTTGTTGTGGGTAAAACCGCCATATTGCCGTGTTCGGTTGAATTTCTTGGAGAGCATAAGGTATATTACACATCGGTTTTCGACGTATAAGATATTTCTATAACGAACGAGTGGACTCTGCTATGATTTGTGGGCAAAATTTTCAAATAATACAGATTATTTAGAAAGAAAAATTCCCAGAAAATCCTCTGACTTCTGAAAACTACCTCATCAACCTATAAATAAAAAGAAATCTAATATAATAGTATAATTTATTTTGTTTAGAAAGCTATCTGACTTGAGTACTGATATCGTGAGTAGTGAGAAGTAATATTTCTTTACGTATCATAATATTCAATTTCTTGTTTTTACGAAATTTGTTTATTCATGTTTTCATGTTTGAATTTTTTTCTAAAAAGTTCTGTGAATTTATATTCAAAAAAACCTATTTAACTAGTAAATTTGCATCTCTTGAAAAGCAGAAATATGTGCACAAATAGGAAAGTTCCCACACTACCTGCCCCGAAATCAAAAGAAAATTACAGAAAAAAATATATTTGCTGCTTGTGATATTTACATTTAGTTTGGATGACCATGAAAGTAATTAGATTTTTATTTTGATACAACTTAGAGAGAAAAGAGAGTCTCATGAAGATGCAGTTTAGAATAAAAGTTATATTTATTAAAATCCATGCCTCTGTCTAGCTATTTACGTCACCCAGGAT